>NC_092786.1:29621591-29924556 GCF_047496795.1 Chiloscyllium punctatum
CCTTATTCATTGTTTTAATCGAACAAACCTAACTCACTTATTTAGTGAATCCTACTACACTCCTTCATTGAAGGAAACAGTTTGCTCATGATACTTCAATGAGTAGAGGTACTTTTAACGCATAGATTCAATCAAACAAATTGCACACATTTAGTTCTGAAGCAATCTGCATTTGTCAATTCCATGAATACAGCTACTCATTCTTTCAATCTCACAATTCCACATTGTCTCAATCAAACTGCACACATTCACTCCGTGCACCAAACTGCACGTGTTAATTCAATGAGTAGAGCTTCTCCCATTCAATCAATGTGTCAAGCTAAACGCTTCTTTTCAATGAAACAAAACTGCATACTTGAATCATTGAATCAAACTTTAATGATTGATTCAGTGAATTAAACGTTATTCAATGCTTCAATGAAACAAACTGCACAAGTTCATACAATGCAAAAGGCTGCACTAATCAATTCAATGAGCAGAGCGATTCTCATCCAGTCAACGTGTCAAGCTTAACGCTGTCATTCAATGAAACAAACTGCATTCATTGAATCATTGAATCAAACTACAATCATTGATTCTATGAATCAAACCTTATTCCTTGTTTCATACGAAGAAAGCTATATCTCTTTTAGGAGAAATGAGGAAGAAAGCGGAAATAAGAGGATAAAATATGAGGAGTGAGGAAAAAAGAGGAAAAAAGGAAAAAGAGGAGAAAGGAGGAGGAAAGAGAAAAAATGAGGAAAAAAGAGGAGAAATAAGGAAAAAAGTGGAAAAAAGAGGAAAAAAGAGGAAAAAAGAGGGGAAATGAGGAAAAACGAGGAGTAAAGAGGAAAAAAGATGAAAAAAGAGGAGAAAAGAGGAAAAAGGAGGGAAAAAAGAGGAGAAAAGAGGAAAAAAGTTGAAGAATGAGAAAAAAGAAGAAAAAAGTGGAGAAATGAAGAGAAAAGAGGGATAAAGGCGATAAAATAGGTGAAAGGAGGAGGAAAGAGGAAAAAGGTTGAAAAAGTGGAAAAAAGAGGAAAAAAGAGGTGAAAGGAGGAAAAATGACGAGAAAAAAGTGGAGAAATGATTGATTGAAAGAGGGCTGAAGAGGAAAAAGGAGGAAACATAGGAGAAAGAAGGAGAAATGTGGAAAAAAGAGAAAAAAAGATGAAAAAGTGGAAAAAAGAGGAGAAAAGAGGAAAAAAGAGGAAAAATGTGGAGAAATGAGAAAAAAAGGAAAAAAGAGGAGACAGGAGGAGAAAAGAGGAAAAACGAGGTAAAAAGAAGAAAAAAGAGGAAGAAAGAGGAAAATAGGGAAAAGGAAAAAAGAGGAAAAAAAGAGGAGAAAGGAGGGATGAAGAGGAAAAAAGAAGAAACAAGTGGAGAAATGAGGAAAAAAGAGTAGAAATAAGCAATGAAGAGGAAAAAAGGGGGAGGAAAGAGGAAAAAAGAGGAAAAAGAGGAAAAAAGGAAAAAAGAGGAGAAAGGAGGAGGAAGAGGAAAAAAGAGGAAAAAAGAGGAGAAATGAGGTTAAAAGTGGAAAAAAGAGGAAAAAGTAGGAGAAATGAGGAAAAAAGAGGAAAAAAGTGGAGAAACAAACTGCATTCACTGAATCATTGAATCAAACTACAATCATTGATTCAATATATCAAATCGTATTCAATCGAACAAAACTATCTCTTTTTTTTAGTGAACTGTATACGTTCATTCAAAGAAAGAGGCTTCACTTGTCTATTCAATGAGTAGAGCTACTCTCATTCTTTCAATGGCACAAGTTTCACGCATTTTATCTTTCAATCTATACATGTTCATTACATGAACCAAACTGTCGTTATTAATTCACTGTGTAAGTTTAATTGATTCAATTTAAACAAACTGCACTCCTTGAATCATTGAATCAAACTACAATCACTGATTCAATGAAGCAAACCTTATTCATTGTTTCAAACGAACAAACATAATTCACTTATTCAGTGAAAACTACTAGACTCGTTCATTCAAGGAAACAGTTTGCTCATGATAATTCAATGAGTAGAGGTACTCTTAACGCATTGATTCAATCACACAAATTGCACACATTTACTTCATGAAGCAATCTGTATTTGTCATTTCCATGAATACAGCTACTCATTCATTCAATGTCACAAGTTTCACGCATTGTCTCGATCAAACTACACACTGCATGAACCAAACTGCCCCTATTAATTCAATGTGTCTATTTAATTCATTCAATTTAATGAAAACAACGGCATTCATTGAAGCATTTGCATCAATCTACAATCATTGATTCAATGAATCACACCGTATTCCTTGTTTTAATCGAACAAACCTATCCCTCTTTTTTAGTTAAAAAAACTGCATACATTCATTCAGTGAAAGAAGCTTCACTCCTCTACTCAATGAGTAGAGATACTCTCATTCTTTTAATGGCACAAGTTTCACGCATTCTATCTATCAATCTACACATGTTCACTACATGAATCAAACTGTCGTTATTAATTCAATGTTTAAGTTTAATTCATTTAATTTAATGAAACAAACTGCATTCATTGAATCATTTGCATGAAACTACAATCATTGACTCAATGAAGCAAACCTTATTCATTGTTTCAATCGAACAAAACTAACTCACTTATTTAGTGAATCCTACTACACTCCTTCATTGAAGGAAACAGTTTGCTCATGATACTTCAATGAGTAGAGGTACTTTTAACGCATTGATTCAATCAAACAAATTGCACACATTTAGTTCTGAAGCAATCTGCATTTGTCAATTCCATGAATACAGCTACTCATTCTTTCAATCTCACAATTTCACATTGTCTCAATCAAACTGCACACATTCACTCCGTGCACCAAACTGCACGTGTTAATTCAATGAGTAGAGCTTCTCCCATTCAATCAATGTGTCAAGCTTAAACGCTTCTTTTCAATGAAACAAAACTGCATACTTGAATCATTTAATCAAACTTTAATGATTGATTCAGTGAATTAAACGTTATTCAATGCTTCAATGAAACAAACTGAACAAGCTGATGAATTGTATGAAACTGCACAAGTTCATACAATGCAAAAGGCTGCACTAATCAATTCAATGAGCAGAGCGATTCTCATTCAGTCAACGTGTCAAGCTTAACGCTGTCATTCAATGAAACAAACTGCATTCATTGAATCATTGAATCAAACTACAATCATTGATTCTATGAATCAAACCTTATTCCTTGTTTCAATCGAAGAAAGCTATATCTCTTTTAGGAGAAATGAGGAAAAAAGCGGAAATAAGAGGAAAAAATATGAGGAGTGAGGAAAAAAGAGGAAAAAAGGAAAAAGAGGAGAAAGGAGGAGGAAAGAGGAAAAAGGTTGAAAAAGTGGAAAAAAGAGGAAAAAAGAGGTGAAAAGAGGAAAAATGACGAGGAATGAGGAAAAAAGTGGAAAACAGAGGAGAAAAGAGGGATAAAGAGGAAAAAGGAGGAAACAGAGGAGAAAGAAGGAGAAATGAGGAAAAAAGAGAAAAAAAGATGAAAAAGTGGAAAATAGAGGAGAAATGAGGGAAAAAGAGGAAAAAAGGAAAAAAGAGGAGACAGGAGGAGAAAAGAGGAAAAACGAGGTAAAAAGAAGAAAAAAGAGGTATAAAGAGGAAAATAGGGAAAAAGAGTAGAAAGGAGGAAAAAAGAGGAGAAAAGAGGGAATAAGAGGAAAAAAGAGGAGAAAAGAGGAAAAAAGTGGCGAAATTAGGAAAAAAGAGGAAAAAAGAGGAGAAAGGAGGGATGAAGAGGAAAAAAGAAGAAACAAGTGGAGAAAAGAGGAAAAAAGCGTAGAAATAAGGAATGAAGAGGGAAAAAGGGGGAGGAAAGAGGAAAAAAGAGGAAAAAAAGGAAAAAAGGAAAAAAGAGGAGAAATGAGGTAAAAAGTGGAAATAAGAGCAAAAAATAGGAGAAATGAGGAAAGAAGAAGAAAAAAGTGGAGAAATGATGAGAAAAGAGGGATAAAGGCAATAAAATAGGAGAAAGGAGGAGGAAAGAGGAAAAAGGTTGAAAAAGTGGAAAAAAGAGGAAAAAAGAGGTGAAAGGAGGAAAAATGACGAGAAAAAAGTGGAGAAATGATTGATTGAAAGAGGGCTGAAGAGGAAAAAGGAGGAAACATAGGAGAAAGAAGGAGAAATGTGGAAAAAAGAGAAAAAAAGATGAAAAAGTGGAAAAAAGAGGAGAAAAGAGGAAAAAAGAGGAAAAATGTGGAGAAATGAGAAAAAAAGGAAAAAAGAGGAGACAGGAGGAGAAAAGAGGAAAAACGAGGTAAAAAGAAGAAAAAAGAGGAAGAAAGAGGAAAATAGGGAAAAGGAAAAAAGAGGAAAAAAAGAGGAGAAAGGAGGGATGAAGAGGAAAAAAGAAGAAACAAGTGGAGAAATGAGGAAAAAAGAGTAGAAATAAGCAATGAAGAGGAAAAAAGGGGGAGGAAAGAGGAAAAAAGAGGAAAAAGAGGAAAAAAGGAAAAAAGAGGAGAAAGGAGGAGGAAGAGGAAAAAAGAGGAAAAAAGAGGAGAAATGAGGTTAAAAGTGGAAAAAAGAGGAAAAAGTAGGAGAAATGAGGAAAAAAGAGGAAAAAAGTGGAGAAACAAACTGCATTCACTGAATCATTGAATCAAACTACAATCATTGATTCAATATATCAAATCTTATTCAATCGAACAAAACTATCTCTTTTTTTTCGTGAACTGTATACGTTCATTCAAAGAAAGAGGCTTCACTTGTCTATTCAATGAGTAGAGCTACTCTCATTCTTTCAATGGCACAAGTTTCACGCATTTTATCTTTCAATCTATACATGTTCATTACATGAACCAAACTGTCGTTATTAATTCACTGTGTAAGTTTAATTGATTCAATTTAAACAAACTGCACTCCTTGAATCATTGAATCAAACTACAATCACTGATTCAATGAAGCAAACCTTATTCATTGTTTCAAACGAACAAACATAATTCACTTATTCAGTGAAAACTACTAGACTCGTTCATTCAAGGAAACAGTTTGCTCATGATAATTCAATGAGTAGAGGTACTCTTAACGCATTGATTCAATCACACAAATTGCACACATTTACTTCATGAAGCAATCTGTATTTGTCATTTCCATGAATACAGCTACTCATTCATTCAATGTCACAAGTTTCACGCATTGTCTCGATCAAACTACACACTGCATGAACCAAACTGCCCCTATTAATTCAATGTGTCTATTTAATTCATTCAATTTAATGAAAACAACGGCATTCATTGAAGCATTTGCATCAATCTACAATCATTGATTCAATGAATCACACCGTATTCCTTGTTTTAATCGAACAAACCTATCCCTCTTTTTTAGTTAAAAAAACTGCATACATTCATTCAGTGAAAGAAGCTTCACTCCTCTACTCAATGAGTAAAGATACTCTCATTCTTTTAATGGCACAAGTTTCACGCATTCTATCTATCAATGTACACATGTTCACTACATGAATCAAACTGTCGTTATTAATTCAATGTTTAAGTTTAATTCATTTAATTTAATGAAACAAACTGCATTCATTGAATCATTTGCATGAAACTACAATCATTGACTCAATGAAGCAAACCTTATTCATTGTTTCAATCGAACAAAACTAACTCACTTATTTAGTGAATCCTACTACACTCCTTCATTGAAGGAAACAGTTTGCTCATGATACTTCAATGAGTAGAGGTACTTTTAACGCATTGATTCAATCAAATAAATTGCACACATTTAGTTCTGAAGCAATCTGCATTTGTCAATTCCATGAATACAGCTACTCATTCTTTCAATCTCACAATTTCACATTGTCTCAATCAAACTGCACACATTCACTCCGTGCACCAAACTGCACGTGTTAATTCAATGAGTAGAGCTTCTCCCATTCAATCAATGTGTCAAGCTTAAACGCTTCTTTTCAATGAAACAAAACTGCATACTTGAATCATTTAATCAAACTTTAATGATTGATTCAGTGAATTAAACGTTATTCAATGCTTCAATGAAACAAACTGAACAAGCTGATGAATTGTATGAAACTGCACAAGTTCATACAATGCAAAAGGCTGCACTAATCAATTCAATGAGCAGAGCGATTCTCATTCAGTCAACGTGTCAAGCTTAACGCTGTCATTCAATGAAACAAACTGCATTCATTGAATCATTGAATCAAACTACAATCATTGATTCTATGAATCAAACCTTATTCCTTGTTTCAATTGAAGAAAGCTATATCTCTTTTAGGTGAAATGAGGAAAAAAGCGGAAATAAGAGGACAAAATATGAGGAGTGAGGAAAAAAGAGGAAAAAAGGAAAAAGAGGAGAAAGGAGGAGGAAAGAGGAAAAAGGTTGAAAAAGTGGAAAAAAGAGGAAAAAAGAGGTGAAAAGAGGAAAAATGACGAGGAATGAGGAAAAAAGTGGAAAACAGAGGAGAAAAGAGGGATAAAGAGGAAAAAGGAGGAAACAGAGGAGAAAGAAGGAGAAATGAGGAAAAAAGAGAAAAAAGATGAAAAAGTGGAAAATAGAGGAGAAATGAGGGAAAAAGAGGAAAAAAGGAAAAAAGAGGAGACAGGAGGAGAAAAGAGGAAAAACGAGGTAAAAAGAAGAAAAAAGAGGTATAAAGAGGAAAATAGGGAAAAAGAGTAGAAAGGAGGAAAAAAGAGGAGAAAAGAGGGAATAAGAGGAAAAAAGAGGAGAAAAGAGGAAAAAAGTGGCGAAATTAGGAAAAAAGAGGAAAAAAGAGGAGAAAGGAGGGATGAAGAGGAAAAAAGAAGAAACAAGTGGAGAAAAGAGGAAAAAAGCGTAGAAATAAGGAATGAAGAGGGAAAAAGGGGGAGGAAAGAGGAAAAAAGAGGAAAAAAAGGAAAAAAGGAAAAAAGAGGAGAAATGAGGTAAAAAGTGGAAATAAGAGCAAAAAATAGGAGAAATGAGGAAAGAAGAAGAAAAAAGTGGAGAAACAAACTGCATTCATTGAATCATTGAATCAAACTACAATCATTGATTCAATATATCAAATCTTATTCCTTGTTTCAATGGAACAAAACTATCTCTTTTTTTTAGTGAACTGTATACGTTCATTCAATGAAAGAGGCTTCACTTGTCTATTCAATGAGTAGAGCTACTCTCATTCTTTCAATGGCACAAGTTTCACGCATTTTATCTTTCAATCTATACATGTTCATTACATGAACCAACCTGTCGTTATTAATTCACTGTGTAAGTTTAATTGATTCAATTTAAACAAACTGCACTCCTTGAATCATTGAATCAAACTACAATCACTGATTCAATGAAGCAAACCTTATTCATTGTTTCAAACGAACAAACATAATTCACTTATTCAGTGAAAACTACTAGACTCGTTCATTCAAGGAAACAGTTTGCTCACGATAATTCAATGAGTAGAGGTACTCTTAACGCATTGATTCAATCACACAAATTGCACACATTTACTTCATGAAGCAATCTGTATTTGTCATTTCCATGAATACAGCTACTCATTCATTCAATGTCACAAGTTTCACGCATTGTCTCGATCAAACTACACAATGCACGAACCAAACTGCCCCATTAATTCAATGTGTCTATTTAATTCATTCAATTTAATGAAAACAACGGCATTCATTGAAGCATTTGCATCAATCTACAATCATTGATTCAATGAATCACACCGTATTCCTTGTTTTAATCGAACAAACCTATCCCTCTTTTTTCGTTCAAAAAATTGCATACATTCATTCAGTGAAAGAAGCTTCACTCCTCTACTCAATGAGTAGAGATACTCTCATTCTTTTAATGGCACAAGTTTCACGCATTCTATCTATCAATCTACACATTAATTCAATGTTTAAGTTTAATTCATTTAATTTAATGAAACAAACTGCATTCATTGAATCATTTGCATGAAACTACAATCATTGATTCAATGAAGCAAACCTTATTCATTGTTTCAATCGAACAAACCTAACTCACTTATTTAGTGAATCCTACTACACTCGTTCATTGAAGGAAACAGTTTGCTCATGATACTTCAATGAGTAGAGGTACTTTTAACGCATAGATTCAATCAAACAATTGCACACATTTAGTTCTGAAGCAATCTGCATTTGTCAATTCCATGAATACAGCTACTCATTCTTTCAATCTCACAATTTCACATTGTCTCAATCAAACTGCACACATTCACTCCGTGCACCAAACTGCACGTGTTAATTCAATGAGTAGAGCTTCTCCCATTCAATCAATGTGTCAAGCTAAACGCTTCTTTTCAATGAAACAAAACTGCATACTTGAATCATTGAATCAAACTTTAATGATTGATTCAGTGAATTAAACGTTATTCAATGCTTCAATGAAACAAACTGAACAAGCTGATGAATTGTATGAAACTGTACTAGTTCAACGTGTCAAGCTTAACGCTGTCATTCAATGAAACAAACTGCATTCATTGAATCATTGAATCAAACTACAATCACTGATTCAATGAAGCAAACCTTATTCATTGTTTCAATCGAACAAACATAATTCACTTATTCAGTGAAAACTACTACACTCGTTCATTCAAGGAAACAGTTTGCTCATGATAATTCAATGAGTAGAGGTACTCTTAACGCATTGATTCAATCACACAAATTGCACACATTTACTTCATGAAGCAATCTGTATTTGTCATTTCCATGAATACAGCTACTCATTCATTCAATGTCACAAGTTTCACGCATTGTCTCGATCAAACTACACACTGCATGAACCAAACTGCCCCTATTAATTCAATGTTTCTATTTAATTCATTCAATTTAATGAAAAAAAACTGCATTCATTGAAGCATTTGCATCAATCTACAATCATTGATTCAATGAATCAAACCGTAGTCCTTGTTTTAATCGAACAAACCTATCCCTCTTTTTTCGTTACAAAAACTGCATACATTCATTCAGTGAAAGAAGCTTCACTCCTCTACTCAATGAGTAGAGATACTCTCATTCTTTTAATGGCACAAGTTTCACGCATTCTATCTATCAATCTACACATGTTCACTACATGAATCAAACTGTCGTTATTAATTCAATGTTTAAGTTTAATTCATTTAATTTAATGAAACAAACTGCATTCATTGAATCATTTGCATGAAACTACAATCATTGACTCAATGAAGCAAACCTTATTCATTGTTTCAATCGAACAAAACTAACTCACTTATTTAGTGAATCCTACTACACTCCTTCATTGAAGGAAACAGTTTGCTCATGATACTTCAATGAGTAGAGGTACTTTTAACGCATTGATTCAATCAAACAAATTGCACACATTTAGTTCTGAAGCAATCTGCATTTGTCAATTCCATGAATACAGCTACTCATTCTTTCAATCTCACAATTTCACATTGTCTCAATCAAACTGCACACATTCACTCCGTGCACCAAACTGCACGTGTTAATTCAATGAGTAGAGCTTCTCCCATTCAATCAATGTGTCAAGCTTAAACGCTTCTTTTCAATGAAACAAAACTGCATACTTGAATCATTTAATCAAACTTTAATGATTGATTCAGTGAATTAAACGTTATTCAATGCTTCAATGAAACAAACTGAACAAGCTGATGAATTGTATGAAACTGCACAAGTTCATACAATGCAAAAGGCTGCACTAATCAATTCAATGAGCAGAGCGATTCTCATTCAGTCAACGTGTCAAGCTTAACGCTGTCATTCAATGAAACAAACTGCATTCATTGAATCATTGAATCAAACTACAATCATTGATTCTATGAATCAAACCTTATTCCTTGTTTCAATCGAAGAAAGCTATATCTCTTTTAGGAGAAATGAGGAAAAAAGCGGAAATAAGAGGAAAAAATATGAGGAGTGAGGAAAAAAGAGGAAAAAAGGAAAAAGAGGAGAAAGGAGGAGGAAAGAGGAAAAAGGTTGAAAAAGTGGAAAAAAGAGGAAAAAAGAGGTGAAAAGAGGAAAAATGACGAGGAATGAGGAAAAAAGTGGAAAACAGAGGAGAAAAGAGGGATAAAGAGGAAAAAGGAGGAAACAGAGGAGAAAGAAGGAGAAATGAGGAAAAAAGAGAAAAAAGATGAAAAAGTGGAAAATAGAGGAGAAATGAGGGAAAAAGAGGAAAAAAGGAAAAAAGAGGAGACAGGAGGAGAAAAGAGGAAAAACGAGGTAAAAAGAAGAAAAAAGAGGTATAAAGAGGAAAATAGGGAAAAAGAGTAGAAAGGAGGAAAAAAGAGGAGAAAAGAGGGAATAAGAGGAAAAAAGAGGAGAAAAGAGGAAAAAAGTGGCGAAATTAGGAAAAAAGAGGAAAAAAGAGGAGAAAGGAGGGATGAAGAGGAAAAAAGAAGAAACAAGTGGAGAAAAGAGGAAAAAAGCGTAGAAATAAGGAATGAAGAGGGAAAAAGGGGGAGGAAAGAGGAAAAAAGAGGAAAAAAAGGAAAAAAGGAAAAAAGAGGAGAAATGAGGTAAAAAGTGGAAATAAGAGCAAAAAATAGGAGAAATGAGGAAAGAAGAAGAAAAAAGTGGAGAAACAAACTGCATTCATTGAATCATTGAATCAAACTACAATCATTGATTCAATATATCAAATCTTATTCCTTGTTTCAATGGAACAAAACTATCTCTTTTTTTTAGTGAACTGTATACGTTCATTCAATGAAAGAGGCTTCACTTGTCTATTCAATGAGTAGAGCTACTCTCATTCTTTCAATGGCACAAGTTTCACGCATTTTATCTTTCAATCTATACATGTTCATTACATGAACCAACCTGTCGTTATTAATTCACTGTGTAAGTTTAATTGATTCAATTTAAACAAACTGCACTCCTTGAATCATTGAATCAAACTACAATCACTGATTCAATGAAGCAAACCTTATTCATTGTTTCAAACGAACAAACATAATTCACTTATTCAGTGAAAACTACTAGACTCGTTCATTCAAGGAAACAGTTTGCTCACGATAATTCAATGAGTAGAGGTACTCTTAACGCATTGATTCAATCACACAAATTGCACACATTTACTTCATGAAGCAATCTGTATTTGTCATTTCCATGAATACAGCTACTCATTCATTCAATGTCACAAGTTTCACGCATTGTCTCGATCAAACTACACAATGCACGAACCAAACTGCCCCATTAATTCAATGTGTCTATTTAATTCATTCAATTTAATGAAAACAACGGCATTCATTGAAGCATTTGCATCAATCTACAATCATTGATTCAATGAATCACACCGTATTCCTTGTTTTAATCGAACAAACCTATCCCTCTTTTTTCGTTCAAAAAATTGCATACATTCATTCAGTGAAAGAAGCTTCACTCCTCTACTCAATGAGTAGAGATACTCTCATTCTTTTAATGGCACAAGTTTCACGCATTCTATCTATCAATCTACACATTAATTCAATGTTTAAGTTTAATTCATTTAATTTAATGAAACAAACTGCATTCATTGAATCATTTGCATGAAACTACAATCATTGATTCAATGAAGCAAACCTTATTCATTGTTTCAATCGAACAAACCTAACTCACTTATTTAGTGAATCCTACTACACTCGTTCATTGAAGGAAACAGTTTGCTCATGATACTTCAATGAGTAGAGGTACTTTTAACGCATAGATTCAATCAAACAATTGCACACATTTAGTTCTGAAGCAATCTGCATTTGTCAATTCCATGAATACAGCTACTCATTCTTTCAATCTCACAATTTCACATTGTCTCAATCAAACTGCACACATTCACTCCGTGCACCAAACTGCACGTGTTAATTCAATGAGTAGAGCTTCTCCCATTCAATCAATGTGTCAAGCTAAACGCTTCTTTTCAATGAAACAAAACTGCATACTTGAATCATTGAATCAAACTTTAATGATTGATTCAGTGAATTAAACGTTATTCAATGCTTCAATGAAACAAACTGAACAAGCTGATGAATTGTATGAAACTGTACTAGTTCAACGTGTCAAGCTTAACGCTGTCATTCAATGAAACAAACTGCATTCATTGAATCATTGAATCAAACTACAATCACTGATTCAATGAAGCAAACCTTATTCATTGTTTCAATCGAACAAACATAATTCACTTATTCAGTGAAAACTACTACACTCGTTCATTCAAGGAAACAGTTTGCTCATGATAATTCAATGAGTAGAGGTACTCTTAACGCATTGATTCAATCACACAAATTGCACACATTTACTTCATGAAGCAATCTGTATTTGTCATTTCCATGAATACAGCTACTCATTCATTCAATGTCACAAGTTTCACGCATTGTCTCGATCAAACTACACACTGCATGAACCAAACTGCCCCTATTAATTCAATGTTTCTATTTAATTCATTCAATTTAATGAAAAAAAACTGCATTCATTGAAGCATTTGCATCAATCTACAATCATTGATTCAATGAATCAAACCGTAGTCCTTGTTTTAATCGAACAAACCTATCCCTCTTTTTTCGTTACAAAAACTGCATACATTCATTCAGTGAAAGAAGCTTCACTCCTCTACTCAATGAGTAGAGATACTCTCATTCTTTTAATGGCACAAGTTTCACGCATTCTATCTATCAATCTACACATGTTCACTACATGAATCAAACTGTCGTTATTAATTCAATGTTTAAGTTTAATTCATTTAATTTAATGAAACAAACTGCATTCATTGAATCATTTGCATGAAACTACAATCATTGACTCAATGAAGCAAACCTTATTCATTGTTTCAATCGAACAAAACTAACTCACTTATTTAGTGAATCCTACTACACTCCTTCATTGAAGGAAACAGTTTGCTCATGATACTTCAATGAGTAGAGGTACTTTTAACGCATTGATTCAATCAAACAAATTGCACACATTTAGTTCTGAAGCAATCTGCATTTGTCAATTCCATGAATACAGCTACTCATTCTTTCAATCTCACAATTTCACATTGTCTCAATCAAACTGCACACATTCACTCCGTGCACCAAACTGCACGTGTTAATTCAATGAGTAGAGCTTCTCCCATTCAATCAATGTGTCAAGCTTAAACGCTTCTTTTCAATGAAACAAAACTGCATACTTGAATCATTTAATCAAACTTTAATGATTGATTCAGTGAATTAAACGTTATTCAATGCTTCAATGAAACAAACTGAACAAGCTGATGAATTGTATGAAACTGCACAAGTTCATACAATGCAAAAGGCTGCACTAATCAATTCAATGAGCAGAGCGATTCTCATTCAGTCAACGTGTCAAGCTTAACGCTGTCATTCAATGAAACAAACTGCATTCATTGAATCATTGAATCAAACTACAATCATTGATTCTATGAATCAAACCTTATTCCTTGTTTCAATCGAAGAAAGCTATATCTCTTTTAGGAGAAATGAGGAAAAAAGCGGAAATAAGAGGAAAAAATATGAGGAGTGAGGAAAAAAGAGGAAAAAAGGAAAAAGAGGAGAAAGGAGGAGGAAAGAGGAAAAAGGTTGAAAAAGTGGAAAAAAGAGGAAAAAAGAGGTGAAAAGAGGAAAAATGACGAGGAATGAGGAAAAAAGTGGAAAACAGAGGAGAAAAGAGGGATAAAGAGGAAAAAGGAGGAAACAGAGGAGAAAGAAGGAGAAATGAGGAAAAAAGAGAAAAAAAGATGAAAAAGTGGAAAATAGAGGAGAAATGAGGGAAAAAGAGGAAAAAAGGAAAAAAGAGGAGACAGGAGGAGAAAAGAGGAAAAACGAGGTAAAAAGAAGAAAAAAGAGGTATAAAGAGGAAAATAGGGAAAAAGAGTAGAAAGGAGGAAAAAAGAGGAGAAAAGAGGGAATAAGAGGAAAAAAGAGGAGAAAAGAGGAAAAAAGTGGCGAAATTAGGAAAAAAGAGGAAAAAAGAGGAGAAAGGAGGGATGAAGAGGAAAAAAGAAGAAACAAGTGGAGAAAAGAGGAAAAAAGCGTAGAAATAAGGAATGAAGAGGGAAAAAGGGGGAGGAAAGAGGAAAAAAGAGGAAAAAAAGGAAAAAAGGAAAAAAGAGGAGAAATGAGGTAAAAAGTGGAAATAAGAGCAAAAAATAGGAGAAATGAGGAAAGAAGAAGAAAAAAGTGGAGAAATGATGAGAAAAGAGGGATAAAGGCAATAAAATAGGAGAAAGGAGGAGGAAAGAGGAAAAAGGTTGAAAAAGTGGAAAAAAGAGGAAAAAAGAGGTGAAAGGAGGAAAAATGACGAGAAAAAAGTGGAGAAATGATTGATTGAAAGAGGGCTGAAGAGGAAAAAGGAGGAAACATAGGAGAAAGAAGGAGAAATGTGGAAAAAAGAGAAAAAAAGATGAAAAAGTGGAAAAAAGAGGAGAAAAGAGGAAAAAAGAGGAAAAATGTGGAGAAATGAGAAAAAAAGGAAAAAAGAGGAGACAGGAGGAGAAAAGAGGAAAAACGAGGTAAAAAGAAGAAAAAAGAGGAAGAAAGAGGAAAATAGGGAAAAGGAAAAAAGAGGAAAAAAAGAGGAGAAAGGAGGGATGAAGAGGAAAAAAGAAGAAACAAGTGGAGAAATGAGGAAAAAAGAGTAGAAATAAGCAATGAAGAGGAAAAAAGGGGGAGGAAAGAGGAAAAAAGAGGAAAAAGAGGAAAAAAGGAAAAAAGAGGAGAAAGGAGGAGGAAGAGGAAAAAAGAGGAAAAAAGAGGAGAAATGAGGTTAAAAGTGGAAAAAAGAGGAAAAAGTCGGAGAAATGAGGAAAAAAGAGGAAAAAAGTGGAGAAACAAACTGCATTCACTGAATCATTGAATCAAACTACAATCATTGATTCAATATATCAAATCTTATTCAATCGAACAAAACTATCTCTTTTTTTTCGTGAACTGTATACGTTCATTCAAAGAAAGAGGCTTCACTTGTCTATTCAATGAGTAGAGCTACTCTCATTCTTTCAATGGCACAAGTTTCACGCATTTTATCTTTCAATCTATACATGTTCATTACATGAACCAAACTGTCGTTATTAATTCACTGTGTAAGTTTAATTGATTCAATTTAAACAAACTGCACTCCTTGAATCATTGAATCAAACTACAATCACTGATTCAATGAAGCAAACCTTATTCATTGTTTCAAACGAACAAACATAATTCACTTATTCAGTGAAAACTACTAGACTCGTTCATTCAAGGAAACAGTTTGCTCATGATAATTCAATGAGTAGAGGTACTCTTAACGCATTGATTCAATCACACAAATTGCACACATTTACTTCATGAAGCAATCTGTATTTGTCATTTCCATGAATACAGCTACTCATTCATTCAATGTCACAAGTTTCACGCATTGTCTCGATCAAACTACACACTGCATGAACCAAACTGCCCCTATTAATTCAATGTGTCTATTTAATTCATTCAATTTAATGAAAACAACGGCATTCATTGAAGCATTTGCATCAATCTACAATCATTGATTCAATGAATCACACCGTATTCCTTGTTTTAATCGAACAAACCTATCCCTCTTTTTTAGTTAAAAAAACTGCATACATTCATTCAGTGAAAGAAGCTTCACTCCTCTACTCAATGAGTAAAGATACTCTCATTCTTTTAATGGCACAAGTTTCACGCATTCTATCTATCAATGTACACATGTTCACTACATGAATCAAACTGTCGTTATTAATTCAATGTTTAAGTTTAATTCATTTAATTTAATGAAACAAACTGCATTCATTGAATCATTTGCATGAAACTACAATCATTGACTCAATGAAGCAAACCTTATTCATTGTTTCAATCGAACAAAACTAACTCACTTATTTAGTGAATCCTACTACACTCCTTCATTGAAGGAAACAGTTTGCTCATGATACTTCAATGAGTAGAGGTACTTTTAACGCATTGATTCAATCAAATAAATTGCACACATTTAGTTCTGAAGCAATCTGCATTTGTCAATTCCATGAATACAGCTACTCATTCTTTCAATCTCACAATTTCACATTGTCTCAATCAAACTGCACACATTCACTCCGTGCACCAAACTGCACGTGTTAATTCAATGAGTAGAGCTTCTCCCATTCAATCAATGTGTCAAGCTTAAACGCTTCTTTTCAATGAAACAAAACTGCATACTTGAATCATTTAATCAAACTTTAATGATTGATTCAGTGAATTAAACGTTATTCAATGCTTCAATGAAACAAACTGCACAAGTTCATACAATGCAAAAGGCTGCACTATTCAATTCAATGAGCAGAGCGATTCTCATCCAGTCAACGTGTCAAGCTTAACGCTGTCATTCAATGAAACAAACTGCATTCATTGAATCAGTGAATCAAACTACAATCATTGATTCTATGAATCAAACCTTATTCGTTGTTTCATACGAAGAACGCTATATCTCTTTTAGGAGAAATGAGGAAGAAAGCGGAAATAAGAGGATAAAATATGAGGAGTGAGGAAAAAAGAGGAAAAAAGGAAAAAGAGGAGAAAGGAGGAGGAAAGAGAAAAAATGAGGAAAAAAGAGGAGAAATGAGGAAAAACGAGGAGTAAAGAGGAAAAAAGATGAAAAAAGAGGAGAAAAGAGGAAAAAGGAGGGAAAAAAGAGGAGAAAAGAGGAAAAAAGTGGAAGAATGAGAAAAAAGAAGATAAAAGTGGAGAAATGAGGAGAAAAGAGGGATAAAGGCGATAAAATAGGAGAAAGGAGGAGGAAAGAGGAAAAAGGTTGAAAAAGTGGAAAAAAGAGGAAAAACGAGGTGAAAGGAGGAAAAATGACGAGAAAAAAGTGGAGAAATGATTGATTGAAAGAGGGCTGAAGAGGAAAAAGGAGGAAACATAGGAGAAAGAAGGAGAAATGTGGAAAAAAGAGAAAAAAAGATGAAAAAGTGGAAAAAAGAGGAGAAAAGAGGAAAAAAGAGGAAAAATGTGGAGAAATGAGAAAAAAAGGAAAAAAGAGGAGACAGGAGGAGAAAAGAGGAAAAACGAGGTAAAAAGAAGAAAAAAGAGGAAGAAAGAGGAAAATAGGGAAAAGGAAAAAAGAGGAAAAAAAGAGGAGAAATGAGGGATGAGGAGGAAAAAAGAAGAAACAAGTGGAGAAATGAGGAAAAAAGAGTAGAAATAAGGAATGAAGAGGAAAAAAGGGGGAGGAAAGAGGAAAAAAGAGGAAAAAGAGGAAAAAAGGAAAAAAGAGGAGAAAGGAGGAGGAAAGAGGAAAAAAGAGGAGAAATGAGGGAAAAAGTGGAAAAAAGAGGAAAAAATAGGAGAAATGAGGAAAAAAAGAGGAAAAAAGTGGAGAAACAAACTGCATTCATTGAATCATTGAATCAAACTACAATCATTGATTCAATGTATCAAATCTTATTCCTTGTTTCAATCGAACAAAACTATCTCTTTTTTTTAGTGAACTGTATACGTTCATTCAATGAAAGAGGCTTCACTTGTCTATTCAATGAGTAGAGCTACTCTCATTCTTTCAATGGCACAAGTTTCACGCATTTTATCTTTCAATCTATACATGTTCATTACATGAACCAAACTGTCGTTATTAATTCACTGTGTAAGTTTAATTGATTCAACTTAAACAGACTGCACTCCTTGAATCATTGAATCGAACTACAATCACTGATTCAATGAAGCAAACCTTATTCATTGTTTCAATCGAACAAACATAATTCACTTATTCAGTGAAAACTACTACACTCGTTCATTCAAGGAAACAGTTTGCTCATGATAATTCAATGAGTAGAGGTACTCTTAACGCATTGATTCAATCACACAAATTGCACACATTTACTTCATGAAGCAATCTGTATTTGACATTTCCATGAATACAGCTACTCATTCATTCAATGTCACAAGTTTCACGCATTGTCTCGATCAAACTACACACTGCATGAACCAAACTGCCCCTATTAATTCAATGTTTCTATTTAATTCATTCAATTTAATGAAAAAAAACTGCATTCATTGAAGCATTTGCATCAATCTACAATCATTGATTCAATGAATCAAACCGTAGTCCTTGTTTTAATCGAACAAACCTATCCCTCTTTTTTCGTTACAAAAACTGCATACATTCATTCAGTTAAAGAAGCTTCACTCCTCTACTCAATGAGTAGAGATACTCTCATTCTTTTAATGGCACAAGTTTCACGCATTCTATCTATCAATCTACACATGTTCACTACATGAATCAAACTGTCGTTATTAATTCAATGTTTAAGTTTAATTCATTTAATTTAATGGAACAAACTGCATTCATTGAATCATTTGCATGAAACTACAATCATTGACTCAATGAAGCAAACCTTATTCATTGTTTTAATCGAACAAACCTAACTCACTTATTTAGTGAATCCTACTACACTCCTTCATTGAAGGAAACAGTTTGCTCATGATACTTCAATGAGTAGAGGTACTTTTAACGCATAGATTCAATCAAACAAATTGCACACATTTAGTTCTGAAGCAATCTGCATTTGTCAATTCCATGAATACAGCTACTCATTCTTTCAATCTCACAATTCCACATTGTCTCAATCAAACTGCACACATTCACTCCGTGCACCAAACTGCACGTGTTAATTCAATGAGTAGAGCTTCTCCCATTCAATCAATGTGTCAAGCTAAACGCTTCTTTTCAATGAAACAAAACTGCATACTTGAATCATTGAATCAAACTTTAATGATTGATTCAGTGAATTAAACGTTATTCAATGCTTCAATGAAACAAACTGCACAAGTTCATACAATGCAAAAGGCTGCACTAATCAATTCAATGAGCAGAGCGATTCTCATCCAGTCAACGTGTCAAGCTTAACGCTGTCATTCAATGAAACAAACTGCATTCATTGAATCATTGAATCAAACTACAATCATTGATTCTATGAATCAAACCTTATTCCTTGTTTCATACGAAGAAAGCTATATCTCTTTTAGGAGAAATGAGGAAGAAAGCGGAAATAAGAGGATAAAATATGAGGAGTGAGGAAAAAAGAGGAAAAAAGGAAAAAGAGGAGAAAGGAGGAGGAAAGAGAAAAAATGAGGAAAAAAGAGGAGAAATAAGGAAAAAAGTGGAAAAAAGAGGAAAAAAGAGGAAAAAAGAGGGGAAATGAGGAAAAACGAGGAGTAAAGAGGAAAAAAGATGAAAAAAGAGGAGAAAAGAGGAAAAAGGAGGGAAAAAAGAGGAGAAAAGAGGAAAAAAGTTGAAGAATGAGAAAAAAGAAGAAAAAAGTGGAGAAATGAAGAGAAAAGAGGGATAAAGGCGATAAAATAGGTGAAAGGAGGAGGAAAGAGGAAAAAGGTTGAAAAAGTGGAAAAAAGAGGAAAAAAGAGGTGAAAGGAGGAAAAATGACGAGAAAAAAGTGGAGAAATGATTGATTGAAAGAGGGCTGAAGAGGAAAAAGGAGGAAACATAGGAGAAAGAAGGAGAAATGTGGAAAAAAGAGAAAAAAAGATGAAAAAGTGGAAAAAAGAGGAGAAAAGAGGAAAAAAGAGGAAAAATGTGGAGAAATGAGAAAAAAAGGAAAAAAGAGGAGACAGGAGGAGAAAAGAGGAAAAACGAGGTAAAAAGAAGAAAAAAGAGGAAGAAAGAGGAAAATAGGGAAAAGGAAAAAAGAGGAAAAAAAGAGGAGAAAGGAGGGATGAAGAGGAAAAAAGAAGAAACAAGTGGAGAAATGAGGAAAAAAGAGTAGAAATAAGCAATGAAGAGGAAAAAAGGGGGAGGAAAGAGGAAAAAAGAGGAAAAAGAGGAAAAAAGGAAAAAAGAGGAGAAAGGAGGAGGAAGAGGAAAAAAGAGGAAAAAAGAGGAGAAATGAGGTTAAAAGTGGAAAAAAGAGGAAAAAGTAGGAGAAATGAGGAAAAAAGAGGAAAAAAGTGGAGAAACAAACTGCATTCACTGAATCATTGAATCAAACTACAATCATTGATTCAATATATCAAATCGTATTCAATCGAACAAAACTATCTCTTTTTTTTAGTGAACTGTATACGTTCATTCAAAGAAAGAGGCTTCACTTGTCTATTCAATGAGTAGAGCTACTCTCATTCTTTCAATGGCACAAGTTTCACGCATTTTATCTTTCAATCTATACATGTTCATTACATGAACCAAACTGTCGTTATTAATTCACTGTGTAAGTTTAATTGATTCAATTTAAACAAACTGCACTCCTTGAATCATTGAATCAAACTACAATCACTGATTCAATGAAGCAAACCTTATTCATTGTTTCAAACGAACAAACATAATTCACTTATTCAGTGAAAACTACTAGACTCGTTCATTCAAGGAAACAGTTTGCTCATGATAATTCAATGAGTAGAGGTACTCTTAACGCATTGATTCAATCACACAAATTGCACACATTTACTTCATGAAGCAATCTGTATTTGTCATTTCCATGAATACAGCTACTCATTCATTCAATGTCACAAGTTTCACGCATTGTCTCGATCAAACTACACACTGCATGAACCAAACTGCCCCTATTAATTCAATGTGTCTATTTAATTCATTCAATTTAATGAAAACAACGGCATTCATTGAAGCATTTGCATCAATCTACAATCATTGATTCAATGAATCACACCGTATTCCTTGTTTTAATCGAACAAACCTATCCCTCTTTTTTAGTTAAAAAAACTGCATACATTCATTCAGTGAAAGAAGCTTCACTCCTCTACTCAATGAGTAGAGATACTCTCATTCTTTTAATGGCACAAGTTTCACGCATTCTATCTATCAATCTACACATGTTCACTACATGAATCAAACTGTCGTTATTAATTCAATGTTTAAGTTTAATTCATTTAATTTAATGAAACAAACTGCATTCATTGAATCATTTGCATGAAACTACAATCATTGACTCAATGAAGCAAACCTTATTCATTGTTTCAATCGAACAAAACTAACTCACTTATTTAGTGAATCCTACTACACTCCTTCATTGAAGGAAACAGTTTGCTCATGATACTTCAATGAGTAGAGGTACTTTTAACGCATTGATTCAATCAAACAAATTGCACACATTTAGTTCTGAAGCAATCTGCATTTGTCAATTCCATGAATACAGCTACTCATTCTTTCAATCTCACAATTTCACATTGTCTCAATCAAACTGCACACATTCACTCCGTGCACCAAACTGCACGTGTTAATTCAATGAGTAGAGCTTCTCCCATTCAATCAATGTGTCAAGCTTAAACGCTTCTTTTCAATGAAACAAAACTGCATACTTGAATCATTTAATCAAACTTTAATGATTGATTCAGTGAATTAAACGTTATTCAATGCTTCAATGAAACAAACTGAACAAGCTGATGAATTGTATGAAACTGCACAAGTTCATACAATGCAAAAGGCTGCACTAATCAATTCAATGAGCAGAGCGATTCTCATTCAGTCAACGTGTCAAGCTTAACGCTGTCATTCAATGAAACAAACTGCATTCATTGAATCATTGAATCAAACTACAATCATTGATTCTATGAATCAAACCTTATTCCTTGTTTCAATCGAAGAAAGCTATATCTCTTTTAGGAGAAATGAGGAAAAAAGCGGAAATAAGAGGAAAAAATATGAGGAGTGAGGAAAAAAGAGGAAAAAAGGAAAAAGAGGAGAAAGGAGGAGGAAAGAGGAAAAAGGTTGAAAAAGTGGAAAAAAGAGGAAAAAAGAGGTGAAAAGAGGAAAAATGACGAGGAATGAGGAAAAAAGTGGAAAACAGAGGAGAAAAGAGGGATAAAGAGGAAAAAGGAGGAAACAGAGGAGAAAGAAGGAGAAATGAGGAAAAAAGAGAAAAAAAGATGAAAAAGTGGAAAATAGAGGAGAAATGAGGGAAAAAGAGGAAAAAAGGAAAAAAGAGGAGACAGGAGGAGAAAAGAGGAAAAACGAGGTAAAAAGAAGAAAAAAGAGGTATAAAGAGGAAAATAGGGAAAAAGAGTAGAAAGGAGGAAAAAAGAGGAGAAAAGAGGGAATAAGAGGAAAAAAGAGGAGAAAAGAGGAAAAAAGTGGCGAAATTAGGAAAAAAGAGGAAAAAAGAGGAGAAAGGAGGGATGAAGAGGAAAAAAGAAGAAACAAGTGGAGAAAAGAGGAAAAAAGCGTAGAAATAAGGAATGAAGAGGGAAAAAGGGGGAGGAAAGAGGAAAAAAGAGGAAAAAAAGGAAAAAAGGAAAAAAGAGGAGAAATGAGGTAAAAAGTGGAAATAAGAGCAAAAAATAGGAGAAATGAGGAAAGAAGAAGAAAAAAGTGGAGAAATGATGAGAAAAGAGGGATAAAGGCAATAAAATAGGAGAAAGGAGGAGGAAAGAGGAAAAAGGTTGAAAAAGTGGAAAAAAGAGGAAAAAAGAGGTGAAAGGAGGAAAAATGACGAGAAAAAAGTGGAGAAATGATTGATTGAAAGAGGGCTGAAGAGGAAAAAGGAGGAAACATAGGAGAAAGAAGGAGAAATGTGGAAAAAAGAGAAAAAAAGATGAAAAAGTGGAAAAAAGAGGAGAAAAGAGGAAAAAAGAGGAAAAATGTGGAGAAATGAGAAAAAAAGGAAAAAAGAGGAGACAGGAGGAGAAAAGAGGAAAAACGAGGTAAAAAGAAGAAAAAAGAGGAAGAAAGAGGAAAATAGGGAAAAGGAAAAAAGAGGAAAAAAAGAGGAGAAAGGAGGGATGAAGAGGAAAAAAGAAGAAACAAGTGGAGAAATGAGGAAAAAAGAGTAGAAATAAGCAATGAAGAGGAAAAAAGGGGGAGGAAAGAGGAAAAAAGAGGAAAAAGAGGAAAAAAGGAAAAAAGAGGAGAAAGGAGGAGGAAGAGGAAAAAAGAGGAAAAAAGAGGAGAAATGAGGTTAAAAGTGGAAAAAAGAGGAAAAAGTAGGAGAAATGAGGAAAAAAGAGGAAAAAAGTGGAGAAACAAACTGCATTCACTGAATCATTGAATCAAACTACAATCATTGATTCAATATATCAAATCTTATTCAATCGAACAAAACTATCTCTTTTTTTTCGTGAACTGTATACGTTCATTCAAAGAAAGAGGCTTCACTTGTCTATTCAATGAGTAGAGCTACTCTCATTCTTTCAATGGCACAAGTTTCACGCATTTTATCTTTCAATCTATACATGTTCATTACATGAACCAAACTGTCGTTATTAATTCACTGTGTAAGTTTAATTGATTCAATTTAAACAAACTGCACTCCTTGAATCATTGAATCAAACTACAATCACTGATTCAATGAAGCAAACCTTATTCATTGTTTCAAACGAACAAACATAATTCACTTATTCAGTGAAAACTACTAGACTCGTTCATTCAAGGAAACAGTTTGCTCATGATAATTCAATGAGTAGAGGTACTCTTAACGCATTGATTCAATCACACAAATTGCACACATTTACTTCATGAAGCAATCTGTATTTGTCATTTCCATGAATACAGCTACTCATTCATTCAATGTCACAAGTTTCACGCATTGTCTCGATCAAACTACACACTGCATGAACCAAACTGCCCCTATTAATTCAATGTGTCTATTTAATTCATTCAATTTAATGAAAACAACGGCATTCATTGAAGCATTTGCATCAATCTACAATCATTGATTCAATGAATCACACCGTATTCCTTGTTTTAATCGAACAAACCTATCCCTCTTTTTTAGTTAAAAAAACTGCATACATTCATTCAGTGAAAGAAGCTTCACTCCTCTACTCAATGAGTAAAGATACTCTCATTCTTTTAATGGCACAAGTTTCACGCATTCTATCTATCAATGTACACATGTTCACTACATGAATCAAACTGTCGTTATTAATTCAATGTTTAAGTTTAATTCATTTAATTTAATGAAACAAACTGCATTCATTGAATCATTTGCATGAAACTACAATCATTGACTCAATGAAGCAAACCTTATTCATTGTTTCAATCGAACAAAACTAACTCACTTATTTAGTGAATCCTACTACACTCCTTCATTGAAGGAAACAGTTTGCTCATGATACTTCAATGAGTAGAGGTACTTTTAACGCATTGATTCAATCAAATAAATTGCACACATTTAGTTCTGAAGCAATCTGCATTTGTCAATTCCATGAATACAGCTACTCATTCTTTCAATCTCACAATTTCACATTGTCTCAATCAAACTGCACACATTCACTCCGTGCACCAAACTGCACGTGTTAATTCAATGAGTAGAGCTTCTCCCATTCAATCAATGTGTCAAGCTTAAACGCTTCTTTTCAATGAAACAAAACTGCATACTTGAATCATTTAATCAAACTTTAATGATTGATTCAGTGAATTAAACGTTATTCAATGCTTCAATGAAACAAACTGAACAAGCTGATGAATTGTATGAAACTGCACAAGTTCATACAATGCAAAAGGCTGCACTAATCAATTCAATGAGCAGAGCGATTCTCATTCAGTCAACGTGTCAAGCTTAACGCTGTCATTCAATGAAACAAACTGCATTCATTGAATCATTGAATCAAACTACAATCATTGATTCTATGAATCAAACCTTATTCCTTGTTTCAATTGAAGAAAGCTATATCTCTTTTAGGTGAAATGAGGAAAAAAGCGGAAATAAGAGGACAAAATATGAGGAGTGAGGAAAAAAGAGGAAAAAAGGAAAAAGAGGAGAAAGGAGGAGGAAAGAGGAAAAAGGTTGAAAAAGTGGAAAAAAGAGGAAAAAAGAGGTGAAAAGAGGAAAAATGACGAGGAATGAGGAAAAAAGTGGAAAACAGAGGAGAAAAGAGGGATAAAGAGGAAAAAGGAGGAAACAGAGGAGAAAGAAGGAGAAATGAGGAAAAAAGAGAAAAAAGATGAAAAAGTGGAAAATAGAGGAGAAATGAGGGAAAAAGAGGAAAAAAGGAAAAAAGAGGAGACAGGAGGAGAAAAGAGGAAAAACGAGGTAAAAAGAAGAAAAAAGAGGTATAAAGAGGAAAATAGGGAAAAAGAGTAGAAAGGAGGAAAAAAGAGGAGAAAAGAGGGAATAAGAGGAAAAAAGAGGAGAAAAGAGGAAAAAAGTGGCGAAATTAGGAAAAAAGAGGAAAAAAGAGGAGAAAGGAGGGATGAAGAGGAAAAAAGAAGAAACAAGTGGAGAAAAGAGGAAAAAAGCGTAGAAATAAGGAATGAAGAGGGAAAAAGGGGGAGGAAAGAGGAAAAAAGAGGAAAAAAAGGAAAAAAGGAAAAAAGAGGAGAAATGAGGTAAAAAGTGGAAATAAGAGCAAAAAATAGGAGAAATGAGGAAAGAAGAAGAAAAAAGTGGAGAAACAAACTGCATTCATTGAATCATTGAATCAAACTACAATCATTGATTCAATATATCAAATCTTATTCCTTGTTTCAATGGAACAAAACTATCTCTTTTTTTTAGTGAACTGTATACGTTCATTCAATGAAAGAGGCTTCACTTGTCTATTCAATGAGTAGAGCTACTCTCATTCTTTCAATGGCACAAGTTTCACGCATTTTATCTTTCAATCTATACATGTTCATTACATGAACCAACCTGTCGTTATTAATTCACTGTGTAAGTTTAATTGATTCAATTTAAACAAACTGCACTCCTTGAATCATTGAATCAAACTACAATCACTGATTCAATGAAGCAAACCTTATTCATTGTTTCAAACGAACAAACATAATTCACTTATTCAGTGAAAACTACTAGACTCGTTCATTCAAGGAAACAGTTTGCTCACGATAATTCAATGAGTAGAGGTACTCTTAACGCATTGATTCAATCACACAAATTGCACACATTTACTTCATGAAGCAATCTGTATTTGTCATTTCCATGAATACAGCTACTCATTCATTCAATGTCACAAGTTTCACGCATTGTCTCGATCAAACTACACAATGCACGAACCAAACTGCCCCATTAATTCAATGTGTCTATTTAATTCATTCAATTTAATGAAAACAACGGCATTCATTGAAGCATTTGCATCAATCTACAATCATTGATTCAATGAATCACACCGTATTCCTTGTTTTAATCGAACAAACCTATCCCTCTTTTTTCGTTCAAAAAATTGCATACATTCATTCAGTGAAAGAAGCTTCACTCCTCTACTCAATGAGTAGAGATACTCTCATTCTTTTAATGGCACAAGTTTCACGCATTCTATCTATCAATCTACACATTAATTCAATGTTTAAGTTTAATTCATTTAATTTAATGAAACAAACTGCATTCATTGAATCATTTGCATGAAACTACAATCATTGATTCAATGAAGCAAACCTTATTCATTGTTTCAATCGAACAAACCTAACTCACTTATTTAGTGAATCCTACTACACTCGTTCATTGAAGGAAACAGTTTGCTCATGATACTTCAATGAGTAGAGGTACTTTTAACGCATAGATTCAATCAAACAATTGCACACATTTAGTTCTGAAGCAATCTGCATTTGTCAATTCCATGAATACAGCTACTCATTCTTTCAATCTCACAATTTCACATTGTCTCAATCAAACTGCACACATTCACTCCGTGCACCAAACTGCACGTGTTAATTCAATGAGTAGAGCTTCTCCCATTCAATCAATGTGTCAAGCTAAACGCTTCTTTTCAATGAAACAAAACTGCATACTTGAATCATTGAATCAAACTTTAATGATTGATTCAGTGAATTAAACGTTATTCAATGCTTCAATGAAACAAACTGAACAAGCTGATGAATTGTATGAAACTGTACTAGTTCAACGTGTCAAGCTTAACGCTGTCATTCAATGAAACAAACTGCATTCATTGAATCATTGAATCAAACTACAATCACTGATTCAATGAAGCAAACCTTATTCATTGTTTCAATCGAACAAACATAATTCACTTATTCAGTGAAAACTACTACACTCGTTCATTCAAGGAAACAGTTTGCTCATGATAATTCAATGAGTAGAGGTACTCTTAACGCATTGATTCAATCACACAAATTGCACACATTTACTTCATGAAGCAATCTGTATTTGTCATTTCCATGAATACAGCTACTCATTCATTCAATGTCACAAGTTTCACGCATTGTCTCGATCAAACTACACACTGCATGAACCAAACTGCCCCTATTAATTCAATGTTTCTATTTAATTCATTCAATTTAATGAAAAAAAACTGCATTCATTGAAGCATTTGCATCAATCTACAATCATTGATTCAATGAATCAAACCGTAGTCCTTGTTTTAATCGAACAAACCTATCCCTCTTTTTTCGTTACAAAAACTGCATACATTCATTCAGTGAAAGAAGCTTCACTCCTCTACTCAATGAGTAGAGATACTCTCATTCTTTTAATGGCACAAGTTTCACGCATTCTATCTATCAATCTACACATGTTCACTACATGAATCAAACTGTCGTTATTAATTCAATGTTTAAGTTTAATTCATTTAATTTAATGAAACAAACTGCATTCATTGAATCATTTGCATGAAACTACAATCATTGACTCAATGAAGCAAACCTTATTCATTGTTTCAATCGAACAAAACTAACTCACTTATTTAGTGAATCCTACTACACTCCTTCATTGAAGGAAACAGTTTGCTCATGATACTTCAATGAGTAGAGGTACTTTTAACGCATTGATTCAATCAAACAAATTGCACACATTTAGTTCTGAAGCAATCTGCATTTGTCAATTCCATGAATACAGCTACTCATTCTTTCAATCTCACAATTTCACATTGTCTCAATCAAACTGCACACATTCACTCCGTGCACCAAACTGCACGTGTTAATTCAATGAGTAGAGCTTCTCCCATTCAATCAATGTGTCAAGCTTAAACGCTTCTTTTCAATGAAACAAAACTGCATACTTGAATCATTTAATCAAACTTTAATGATTGATTCAGTGAATTAAACGTTATTCAATGCTTCAATGAAACAAACTGAACAAGCTGATGAATTGTATGAAACTGCACAAGTTCATACAATGCAAAAGGCTGCACTAATCAATTCAATGAGCAGAGCGATTCTCATTCAGTCAACGTGTCAAGCTTAACGCTGTCATTCAATGAAACAAACTGCATTCATTGAATCATTGAATCAAACTACAATCATTGATTCTATGAATCAAACCTTATTCCTTGTTTCAATCGAAGAAAGCTATATCTCTTTTAGGAGAAATGAGGAAAAAAGCGGAAATAAGAGGAAAAAATATGAGGAGTGAGGAAAAAAGAGGAAAAAAGGAAAAAGAGGAGAAAGGAGGAGGAAAGAGGAAAAAGGTTGAAAAAGTGGAAAAAAGAGGAAAAAAGAGGTGAAAAGAGGAAAAATGACGAGGAATGAGGAAAAAAGTGGAAAACAGAGGAGAAAAGAGGGATAAAGAGGAAAAAGGAGGAAACAGAGGAGAAAGAAGGAGAAATGAGGAAAAAAGAGAAAAAAGATGAAAAAGTGGAAAATAGAGGAGAAATGAGGGAAAAAGAGGAAAAAAGGAAAAAAGAGGAGACAGGAGGAGAAAAGAGGAAAAACGAGGTAAAAAGAAGAAAAAAGAGGTATAAAGAGGAAAATAGGGAAAAAGAGTAGAAAGGAGGAAAAAAGAGGAGAAAAGAGGGAATAAGAGGAAAAAAGAGGAGAAAAGAGGAAAAAAGTGGCGAAATTAGGAAAAAAGAGGAAAAAAGAGGAGAAAGGAGGGATGAAGAGGAAAAAAGAAGAAACAAGTGGAGAAAAGAGGAAAAAAGCGTAGAAATAAGGAATGAAGAGGGAAAAAGGGGGAGGAAAGAGGAAAAAAGAGGAAAAAAAGGAAAAAAGGAAAAAAGAGGAGAAATGAGGTAAAAAGTGGAAATAAGAGCAAAAAATAGGAGAAATGAGGAAAGAAGAAGAAAAAAGTGGAGAAACAAACTGCATTCATTGAATCATTGAATCAAACTACAATCATTGATTCAATATATCAAATCTTATTCCTTGTTTCAATGGAACAAAACTATCTCTTTTTTTTAGTGAACTGTATACGTTCATTCAATGAAAGAGGCTTCACTTGTCTATTCAATGAGTAGAGCTACTCTCATTCTTTCAATGGCACAAGTTTCACGCATTTTATCTTTCAATCTATACATGTTCATTACATGAACCAACCTGTCGTTATTAATTCACTGTGTAAGTTTAATTGATTCAATTTAAACAAACTGCACTCCTTGAATCATTGAATCAAACTACAATCACTGATTCAATGAAGCAAACCTTATTCATTGTTTCAAACGAACAAACATAATTCACTTATTCAGTGAAAACTACTAGACTCGTTCATTCAAGGAAACAGTTTGCTCACGATAATTCAATGAGTAGAGGTACTCTTAACGCATTGATTCAATCACACAAATTGCACACATTTACTTCATGAAGCAATCTGTATTTGTCATTTCCATGAATACAGCTACTCATTCATTCAATGTCACAAGTTTCACGCATTGTCTCGATCAAACTACACAATGCACGAACCAAACTGCCCCATTAATTCAATGTGTCTATTTAATTCATTCAATTTAATGAAAACAACGGCATTCATTGAAGCATTTGCATCAATCTACAATCATTGATTCAATGAATCACACCGTATTCCTTGTTTTAATCGAACAAACCTATCCCTCTTTTTTCGTTCAAAAAATTGCATACATTCATTCAGTGAAAGAAGCTTCACTCCTCTACTCAATGAGTAGAGATACTCTCATTCTTTTAATGGCACAAGTTTCACGCATTCTATCTATCAATCTACACATTAATTCAATGTTTAAGTTTAATTCATTTAATTTAATGAAACAAACTGCATTCATTGAATCATTTGCATGAAACTACAATCATTGATTCAATGAAGCAAACCTTATTCATTGTTTCAATCGAACAAACCTAACTCACTTATTTAGTGAATCCTACTACACTCGTTCATTGAAGGAAACAGTTTGCTCATGATACTTCAATGAGTAGAGGTACTTTTAACGCATAGATTCAATCAAACAATTGCACACATTTAGTTCTGAAGCAATCTGCATTTGTCAATTCCATGAATACAGCTACTCATTCTTTCAATCTCACAATTTCACATTGTCTCAATCAAACTGCACACATTCACTCCGTGCACCAAACTGCACGTGTTAATTCAATGAGTAGAGCTTCTCCCATTCAATCAATGTGTCAAGCTAAACGCTTCTTTTCAATGAAACAAAACTGCATACTTGAATCATTGAATCAAACTTTAATGATTGATTCAGTGAATTAAACGTTATTCAATGCTTCAATGAAACAAACTGAACAAGCTGATGAATTGTATGAAACTGTACTAGTTCAACGTGTCAAGCTTAACGCTGTCATTCAATGAAACAAACTGCATTCATTGAATCATTGAATCAAACTACAATCACTGATTCAATGAAGCAAACCTTATTCATTGTTTCAATCGAACAAACATAATTCACTTATTCAGTGAAAACTACTACACTCGTTCATTCAAGGAAACAGTTTGCTCATGATAATTCAATGAGTAGAGGTACTCTTAACGCATTGATTCAATCACACAAATTGCACACATTTACTTCATGAAGCAATCTGTATTTGTCATTTCCATGAATACAGCTACTCATTCATTCAATGTCACAAGTTTCACGCATTGTCTCGATCAAACTACACACTGCATGAACCAAACTGCCCCTATTAATTCAATGTTTCTATTTAATTCATTCAATTTAATGAAAAAAAACTGCATTCATTGAAGCATTTGCATCAATCTACAATCATTGATTCAATGAATCAAACCGTAGTCCTTGTTTTAATCGAACAAACCTATCCCTCTTTTTTCGTTACAAAAACTGCATACATTCATTCAGTGAAAGAAGCTTCACTCCTCTACTCAATGAGTAGAGATACTCTCATTCTTTTAATGGCACAAGTTTCACGCATTCTATCTATCAATCTACACATGTTCACTACATGAATCAAACTGTCGTTATTAATTCAATGTTTAAGTTTAATTCATTTAATTTAATGAAACAAACTGCATTCATTGAATCATTTGCATGAAACTACAATCATTGACTCAATGAAGCAAACCTTATTCATTGTTTCAATCGAACAAAACTAACTCACTTATTTAGTGAATCCTACTACACTCCTTCATTGAAGGAAACAGTTTGCTCATGATACTTCAATGAGTAGAGGTACTTTTAACGCATTGATTCAATCAAACAAATTGCACACATTTAGTTCTGAAGCAATCTGCATTTGTCAATTCCATGAATACAGCTACTCATTCTTTCAATCTCACAATTTCACATTGTCTCAATCAAACTGCACACATTCACTCCGTGCACCAAACTGCACGTGTTAATTCAATGAGTAGAGCTTCTCCCATTCAATCAATGTGTCAAGCTTAAACGCTTCTTTTCAATGAAACAAAACTGCATACTTGAATCATTTAATCAAACTTTAATGATTGATTCAGTGAATTAAACGTTATTCAATGCTTCAATGAAACAAACTGAACAAGCTGATGAATTGTATGAAACTGCACAAGTTCATACAATGCAAAAGGCTGCACTAATCAATTCAATGAGCAGAGCGATTCTCATTCAGTCAACGTGTCAAGCTTAACGCTGTCATTCAATGAAACAAACTGCATTCATTGAATCATTGAATCAAACTACAATCATTGATTCTATGAATCAAACCTTATTCCTTGTTTCAATCGAAGAAAGCTATATCTCTTTTAGGAGAAATGAGGAAAAAAGCGGAAATAAGAGGAAAAAATATGAGGAGTGAGGAAAAAAGAGGAAAAAAGGAAAAAGAGGAGAAAGGAGGAGGAAAGAGGAAAAAGGTTGAAAAAGTGGAAAAAAGAGGAAAAAAGAGGTGAAAAGAGGAAAAATGACGAGGAATGAGGAAAAAAGTGGAAAACAGAGGAGAAAAGAGGGATAAAGAGGAAAAAGGAGGAAACAGAGGAGAAAGAAGGAGAAATGAGGAAAAAAGAGAAAAAAAGATGAAAAAGTGGAAAATAGAGGAGAAATGAGGGAAAAAGAGGAAAAAAGGAAAAAAGAGGAGACAGGAGGAGAAAAGAGGAAAAACGAGGTAAAAAGAAGAAAAAAGAGGTATAAAGAGGAAAATAGGGAAAAAGAGTAGAAAGGAGGAAAAAAGAGGAGAAAAGAGGGAATAAGAGGAAAAAAGAGGAGAAAAGAGGAAAAAAGTGGCGAAATTAGGAAAAAAGAGGAAAAAAGAGGAGAAAGGAGGGATGAAGAGGAAAAAAGAAGAAACAAGTGGAGAAAAGAGGAAAAAAGCGTAGAAATAAGGAATGAAGAGGGAAAAAGGGGGAGGAAAGAGGAAAAAAGAAGAAAAAAAGGAAAAAAGGAAAAAAGAGGAGAAATGAGGTAAAAAGTGGAAATAAGAGCAAAAAATAGGAGAAATGAGGAAAGAAGAAGAAAAAAGTGGAGAAATGATGAGAAAAGAGGGATAAAGGCAATAAAATAGGAGAAAGGAGGAGGAAAGAGGAAAAAGGTTGAAAAAGTGGAAAAAAGAGGAAAAAAGAGGTGAAAGGAGGAAAAATGACGAGAAAAAAGTGGAGAAATGATTGATTGAAAGAGGGCTGAAGAGGAAAAAGGAGGAAACATAGGAGAAAGAAGGAGAAATGTGGAAAAAAGAGAAAAAAAGATGAAAAAGTGGAAAAAAGAGGAGAAAAGAGGAAAAAAGAGGAAAAATGTGGAGAAATGAGAAAAAAAGGAAAAAAGAGGAGACAGGAGGAGAAAAGAGGAAAAACGAGGTAAAAAGAAGAAAAAAGAGGAAGAAAGAGGAAAATAGGGAAAAGGAAAAAAGAGGAAAAAAAGAGGAGAAAGGAGGGATGAAGAGGAAAAAAGAAGAAACAAGTGGAGAAATGAGGAAAAAAGAGTAGAAATAAGCAATGAAGAGGAAAAAAGGGGGAGGAAAGAGGAAAAAAGAGGAAAAAGAGGAAAAAAGGAAAAAAGAGGAGAAAGGAGGAGGAAGAGGAAAAAAGAGGAAAAAAGAGGAGAAATGAGGTTAAAAGTGGAAAAAAGAGGAAAAAGTCGGAGAAATGAGGAAAAAAGAGGAAAAAAGTGGAGAAACAAACTGCATTCACTGAATCATTGAATCAAACTACAATCATTGATTCAATATATCAAATCTTATTCAATCGAACAAAACTATCTCTTTTTTTTCGTGAACTGTATACGTTCATTCAAAGAAAGAGGCTTCACTTGTCTATTCAATGAGTAGAGCTACTCTCATTCTTTCAATGGCACAAGTTTCACGCATTTTATCTTTCAATCTATACATGTTCATTACATGAACCAAACTGTCGTTATTAATTCACTGTGTAAGTTTAATTGATTCAATTTAAACAAACTGCACTCCTTGAATCATTGAATCAAACTACAATCACTGATTCAATGAAGCAAACCTTATTCATTGTTTCAAACGAACAAACATAATTCACTTATTCAGTGAAAACTACTAGACTCGTTCATTCAAGGAAACAGTTTGCTCATGATAATTCAATGAGTAGAGGTACTCTTAACGCATTGATTCAATCACACAAATTGCACACATTTACTTCATGAAGCAATCTGTATTTGTCATTTCCATGAATACAGCTACTCATTCATTCAATGTCACAAGTTTCACGCATTGTCTCGATCAAACTACACACTGCATGAACCAAACTGCCCCTATTAATTCAATGTGTCTATTTAATTCATTCAATTTAATGAAAACAACGGCATTCATTGAAGCATTTGCATCAATCTACAATCATTGATTCAATGAATCACACCGTATTCCTTGTTTTAATCGAACAAACCTATCCCTCTTTTTTAGTTAAAAAAACTGCATACATTCATTCAGTGAAAGAAGCTTCACTCCTCTACTCAATGAGTAAAGATACTCTCATTCTTTTAATGGCACAAGTTTCACGCATTCTATCTATCAATGTACACATGTTCACTACATGAATCAAACTGTCGTTATTAATTCAATGTTTAAGTTTAATTCATTTAATTTAATGAAACAAACTGCATTCATTGAATCATTTGCATGAAACTACAATCATTGACTCAATGAAGCAAACCTTATTCATTGTTTCAATCGAACAAAACTAACTCACTTATTTAGTGAATCCTACTACACTCCTTCATTGAAGGAAACAGTTTGCTCATGATACTTCAATGAGTAGAGGTACTTTTAACGCATTGATTCAATCAAATAAATTGCACACATTTAGTTCTGAAGCAATCTGCATTTGTCAATTCCATGAATACAGCTACTCATTCTTTCAATCTCACAATTTCACATTGTCTCAATCAAACTGCACACATTCACTCCGTGCACCAAACTGCACGTGTTAATTCAATGAGTAGAGCTTCTCCCATTCAATCAATGTGTCAAGCTTAAACGCTTCTTTTCAATGAAACAAAACTGCATACTTGAATCATTTAATCAAACTTTAATGATTGATTCAGTGAATTAAACGTTATTCAATGCTTCAATGAAACAAACTGAACAAGCTGATGAATTGTATGAAACTGCACAAGTTCATACAATGCAAAAGGCTGCACTAATCAATTCAATGAGCAGAGCGATTCTCATTCAGTCAACGTGTCAAGCTTAACGCTGTCATTCAATGAAACAAACTGCATTCATTGAATCATTGAATCAAACTACAATCATTGATTCTATGAATCAAACCTTATTCCTTGTTTCAATTGAAGAAAGCTATATCTCTTTTAGGTGAAATGAGGAAAAAAGCGGAAATAAGAGGACAAAATATGAGGAGTGAGGAAAAAAGAGGAAAAAAGGAAAAAGAGGAGAAAGGAGGAGGAAAGAGGAAAAAGGTTGAAAAAGTGGAAAAAAGAGGAAAAAAGAGGTGAAAAGAGGAAAAATGACGAGGAATGAGGAAAAAAGTGGAAAACAGAGGAGAAAAGAGGGATAAAGAGGAAAAAGGAGGAAACAGAGGAGAAAGAAGGAGAAATGAGGAAAAAAGAGAAAAAAGATGAAAAAGTGGAAAATAGAGGAGAAATGAGGGAAAAAGAGGAAAAAAGGAAAAAAGAGGAGACAGGAGGAGAAAAGAGGAAAAACGAGGTAAAAAGAAGAAAAAAGAGGTATAAAGAGGAAAATAGGGAAAAAGAGTAGAAAGGAGGAAAAAAGAGGAGAAAAGAGGGAATAAGAGGAAAAAAGAGGAGAAAAGAGGAAAAAAGTGGCGAAATTAGGAAAAAAGAGGAAAAAAGAGGAGAAAGGAGGGATGAAGAGGAAAAAAGAAGAAACAAGTGGAGAAAAGAGGAAAAAAGCGTAGAAATAAGGAATGAAGAGGGAAAAAGGGGGAGGAAAGAGGAAAAAAGAGGAAAAAAAGGAAAAAAGGAAAAAAGAGGAGAAATGAGGTAAAAAGTGGAAATAAGAGCAAAAAATAGGAGAAATGAGGAAAGAAGAAGAAAAAAGTGGAGAAACAAACTGCATTCATTGAATCATTGAATCAAACTACAATCATTGATTCAATATATCAAATCTTATTCCTTGTTTCAATGGAACAAAACTATCTCTTTTTTTTAGTGAACTGTATACGTTCATTCAATGAAAGAGGCTTCACTTGTCTATTCAATGAGTAGAGCTACTCTCATTCTTTCAATGGCACAAGTTTCACGCATTTTATCTTTCAATCTATACATGTTCATTACATGAACCAACCTGTCGTTATTAATTCACTGTGTAAGTTTAATTGATTCAATTTAAACAAACTGCACTCCTTGAATCATTGAATCAAACTACAATCACTGATTCAATGAAGCAAACCTTATTCATTGTTTCAAACGAACAAACATAATTCACTTATTCAGTGAAAACTACTAGACTCGTTCATTCAAGGAAACAGTTTGCTCACGATAATTCAATGAGTAGAGGTACTCTTAACGCATTGATTCAATCACACAAATTGCACACATTTACTTCATGAAGCAATCTGTATTTGTCATTTCCATGAATACAGCTACTCATTCATTCAATGTCACAAGTTTCACGCATTGTCTCGATCAAACTACACAATGCACGAACCAAACTGCCCCATTAATTCAATGTGTCTATTTAATTCATTCAATTTAATGAAAACAACGGCATTCATTGAAGCATTTGCATCAATCTACAATCATTGATTCAATGAATCACACCGTATTCCTTGTTTTAATCGAACAAACCTATCCCTCTTTTTTCGTTCAAAAAATTGCATACATTCATTCAGTGAAAGAAGCTTCACTCCTCTACTCAATGAGTAGAGATACTCTCATTCTTTTAATGGCACAAGTTTCACGCATTCTATCTATCAATCTACACATTAATTCAATGTTTAAGTTTAATTCATTTAATTTAATGAAACAAACTGCATTCATTGAATCATTTGCATGAAACTACAATCATTGATTCAATGAAGCAAACCTTATTCATTGTTTCAATCGAACAAACCTAACTCACTTATTTAGTGAATCCTACTACACTCGTTCATTGAAGGAAACAGTTTGCTCATGATACTTCAATGAGTAGAGGTACTTTTAACGCATAGATTCAATCAAACAATTGCACACATTTAGTTCTGAAGCAATCTGCATTTGTCAATTCCATGAATACAGCTACTCATTCTTTCAATCTCACAATTTCACATTGTCTCAATCAAACTGCACACATTCACTCCGTGCACCAAACTGCACGTGTTAATTCAATGAGTAGAGCTTCTCCCATTCAATCAATGTGTCAAGCTAAACGCTTCTTTTCAATGAAACAAAACTGCATACTTGAATCATTGAATCAAACTTTAATGATTGATTCAGTGAATTAAACGTTATTCAATGCTTCAATGAAACAAACTGAAAAAGCTGATGAATTGTATGAAACTGTACTAGTTCAACGTGTCAAGCTTAACGCTGTCATTCAATGAAACAAACTGCATTCATTGAATCATTGAATCAAACTACAATCACTGATTCAATGAAGCAAACCTTATTCATTGTTTCAATCGAACAAACATAATTCACTTATTCAGTGAAAACTACTACACTCGTTCATTCAAGGAAACAGTTTGCTCATGATAATTCAATGAGTAGAGGTACTCTTAACGCATTGATTCAATCACACAAATTGCACACATTTACTTCATGAAGCAATCTGTATTTGTCATTTCCATGAATACAGCTACTCATTCATTCAATGTCACAAGTTTCACGCATTGTCTCGATCAAACTACACACTGCATGAACCAAACTGCCCCTATTAATTCAATGTTTCTATTTAATTCATTCAATTTAATGAAAAAAAACTGCATTCATTGAAGCATTTGCATCAATCTACAATCATTGATTCAATGAATCAAACCGTAGTCCTTGTTTTAATCGAACAAACCTATCCCTCTTTTTTCGTTACAAAAACTGCATACATTCATTCAGTTAAAGAAGCTTCACTCCTCTACTCAATGAATAGAGATACTCTCATTCTTTTAATGGCACAAGTTTCACGCATTCTATCTATCAATCTACACATGTTCACTACATGAATCAAACTGTCGTTATTAATTCAATGTTTAAGTTTAATTCATTTAATTTAATGGAACAAACTGCATTCATTGAATCATTTGCATGAAACTACAATCATTGACTCAATGAAGCAAACCTTATTCATTGTTTCAATCGAACAAACCTAACTCACTTATTTAGTGAATCCTACTACACTCCTTCATTGAAGGAAACAGTTTGCTCATGATACTTCAATGAGTAGAGGTACTTTTAACGCATAGATTCAATCAAACAAATTGCACACATTTAGTTCTGAAGCAATCTGCATTTGTCAATACCATGAATACAGCTACTCATTCTTTCAATCTCACAATTCCACATTGTCTCAATCAAACTGCACACATTCACTCCGTGCACCAAACTGCACGTGTTAATTCAATGAGTAGAGCTTCTCCCATTCAATCAATGTGTCAAGCTAAACGCTTCTTTTCAATGAAACAAAACTGCATACTTGAATCATTGAATCAAACTTTAATGATTGATTCAGTGAATTAAACGTTATTCAATGCTTCAATGAAACAAACTGAACAAGCTGATGAATTGTATGAAACTGTACTAGTTCAACGTGTCAAGCTTAACGCTGTCATTCAATGAAACAAACAGCATTCATTGAATCATTGAATCAAACTACAATCACTGATTCAATGAAGCAAACCTTATTCATTGTTTCAAACGAACAAACATAATTCACTTATTCAGTGAAAACTACTAGACTCGTTCATTCAAGGAAACAGTTTGCTCATGATAATTCAATGAGTAGAGGTACTCTTAACGCATTGATTCAATCACACAAATTGCACACATTTACTTCATGAAGCAATCTGTATTTGTCATTTCCATGAATACAGCTACTCATTCATTCAATGTCACAAGTTTCACGCATTGTCTCGATCAAACTACACACTGCATGAACCAAACTGCCCCTATTAATTCAATGTGTCTATTTAATTCATTCAATTTAATGAAAACAACGGCATTCATTGAAGCATTTGCATCCATCTACAATCATTGATTCAATGAATCACACCGTGTTCCTTGTTTTAATCGAACAAACCTATCCCTCTTTTTTCGTTAAAAAAACTGCATACATTCATTCAGTGAAAGAAGCTTCACTCCTCTACTCAATGAGTAGAGATACTCTCATTCTTTTAATGGCACAAGTTTCACGCATTCTATCTATCAATCTACACATGTTCACTACATGAATCAAACTGTCGTTATTAATTCAATGTTTAAGTTTAATTCATTTAATTTAATGAAACAAACTGCATTCATTGAATCATTTGCATGAAACTACAATCATTGACTCAATGAAGCAAACCTTATTCATTGTTTCAATCGAACAAACCTAACTCACTTATTTAGTGAATCCTACTACACTCCTTCATTGAAGGAAACAGTTTGCTCATGATACTTCAATGAGTAGAGGTACTTTTAACGCATTGATTCAATCAAACAAATTGCACACATTTAGTTCTGAAGCAATCTGCATTTGTCAATTCCATGAATACAGCTACTCATTCTTTCAATCTCACAATTTCACATTGTCTCAATCAAACTGCACACATTCACTCCGTGCACCAAACTGCACGTGTTAATTCAATGAGTAGAGCTTCTCCCATTCAATCAATGTGTCAAGCTTAAACGCTTCTTTTCAATGAAACAAAACTGCATACTTGAATCATTTAATCAAACTTTAATGATTGATTCAGTGAATTAAACGTTATTCAATGCTTCAATGAAACAAACTGAACAAGCTGATGAATTGTATGAAACTGCACAAGTTCATACAATGCAAAAGGCTGCACTAATCAATTCAATGAGCAGAGCGATTCTCATTCAGTCAACGTGTCAAGCTTAACGCTGTCATTCAATGAAACAAACTGCATTCATTGAATCATTGAATCAAACTACAATCATTGATTCTATGAATCAAACCTTATTCCTTGTTTCAATTGAAGAAAGCTATATCTCTTTTAGGTGAAATGAGGAAAAAAGCGGAAATAAGAGGACAAAATATGAGGAGTGAGGAAAAAAGAGGAAAAAAGGAAAAAGAGGAGAAAGGAGGAGGAAAGAGGAAAAAGGTTGAAAAAGTGGAAAAAAGAGGAAAAAAGAGGTGAAAAGAGGAAAAATGACGAGGAATGAGGAAAAAAGTGGAAAACAGAGGAGAAAAGAGGGATAAAGAGGAAAAAGGAGGAAACAGAGGAGAAAGAAGGAGAAATGAGGAAAAAAGAGAAAAAAGATGAAAAAGTGGAAAATAGAGGAGAAATGAGGGAAAAAGAGGAAAAAAGGAAAAAAGAGGAGACAGGAGGAGAAAAGAGGAAAAACGAGGTAAAAAGAAGAAAAAAGAGGTATAAAGAGGAAAATAGGGAAAAAGAGTAGAAAGGAGGAAAAAAGAGGAGAAAAGAGGGAATAAGAGGAAAAAAGAGGAGAAAAGAGGAAAAAAGTGGCGAAATTAGGAAAAAAGAGGAAAAAAGAGGAGAAAGGAGGGATGAAGAGGAAAAAAGAAGAAACAAGTGGAGAAAAGAGGAAAAAAGCGTAGAAATAAGGAATGAAGAGGGAAAAAGGGGGAGGAAAGAGGAAAAAAGAGGAAAAAAAGGAAAAAAGGAAAAAAGAGGAGAAATGAGGTAAAAAGTGGAAATAAGAGCAAAAAATAGGAGAAATGAGGAAAGAAGAAGAAAAAAGTGGAGAAACAAACTGCATTCATTGAATCATTGAATCAAACTACAATCATTGATTCAATATATCAAATCTTATTCCTTGTTTCAATGGAACAAAACTATCTCTTTTTTTTAGTGAACTGTATACGTTCATTCAATGAAAGAGGCTTCACTTGTCTATTCAATGAGTAGAGCTACTCTCATTCTTTCAATGGCACAAGTTTCACGCATTTTATCTTTCAATCTATACATGTTCATTACATGAACCAACCTGTCGTTATTAATTCACTGTGTAAGTTTAATTGATTCAATTTAAACAAACTGCACTCCTTGAATCATTGAATCAAACTACAATCACTGATTCAATGAAGCAAACCTTATTCATTGTTTCAAACGAACAAACATAATTCACTTATTCAGTGAAAACTACTAGACTCGTTCATTCAAGGAAACAGTTTGCTCACGATAATTCAATGAGTAGAGGTACTCTTAACGCATTGATTCAATCACACAAATTGCACACATTTACTTCATGAAGCAATCTGTATTTGTCATTTCCATGAATACAGCTACTCATTCATTCAATGTCACAAGTTTCACGCATTGTCTCGATCAAACTACACAATGCACGAACCAAACTGCCCCATTAATTCAATGTGTCTATTTAATTCATTCAATTTAATGAAAACAACGGCATTCATTGAAGCATTTGCATCAATCTACAATCATTGATTCAATGAATCACACCGTATTCCTTGTTTTAATCGAACAAACCTATCCCTCTTTTTTCGTTCAAAAAATTGCATACATTCATTCAGTGAAAGAAGCTTCACTCCTCTACTCAATGAGTAGAGATACTCTCATTCTTTTAATGGCACAAGTTTCACGCATTCTATCTATCAATCTACACATTAATTCAATGTTTAAGTTTAATTCATTTAATTTAATGAAACAAACTGCATTCATTGAATCATTTGCATGAAACTACAATCATTGATTCAATGAAGCAAACCTTATTCATTGTTTCAATCGAACAAACCTAACTCACTTATTTAGTGAATCCTACTACACTCGTTCATTGAAGGAAACAGTTTGCTCATGATACTTCAATGAGTAGAGGTACTTTTAACGCATAGATTCAATCAAACAATTGCACACATTTAGTTCTGAAGCAATCTGCATTTGTCAATTCCATGAATACAGCTACTCATTCTTTCAATCTCACAATTTCACATTGTCTCAATCAAACTGCACACATTCACTCCGTGCACCAAACTGCACGTGTTAATTCAATGAGTAGAGCTTCTCCCATTCAATCAATGTGTCAAGCTAAACGCTTCTTTTCAATGAAACAAAACTGCATACTTGAATCATTGAATCAAACTTTAATGATTGATTCAGTGAATTAAACGTTATTCAATGCTTCAATGAAACAAACTGAACAAGCTGATGAATTGTATGAAACTGTACTAGTTCAACGTGTCAAGCTTAACGCTGTCATTCAATGAAACAAACTGCATTCATTGAATCATTGAATCAAACTACAATCACTGATTCAATGAAGCAAACCTTATTCATTGTTTCAATCGAACAAACATAATTCACTTATTCAGTGAAAACTACTACACTCGTTCATTCAAGGAAACAGTTTGCTCATGATAATTCAATGAGTAGAGGTACTCTTAACGCATTGATTCAATCACACAAATTGCACACATTTACTTCATGAAGCAATCTGTATTTGTCATTTCCATGAATACAGCTACTCATTCATTCAATGTCACAAGTTTCACGCATTGTCTCGATCAAACTACACACTGCATGAACCAAACTGCCCCTATTAATTCAATGTTTCTATTTAATTCATTCAATTTAATGAAAAAAAACTGCATTCATTGAAGCATTTGCATCAATCTACAATCATTGATTCAATGAATCAAACCGTAGTCCTTGTTTTAATCGAACAAACCTATCCCTCTTTTTTCGTTACAAAAACTGCATACATTCATTCAGTTAAAGAAGCTTCACTCCTCTACTCAATGAATAGAGATACTCTCATTCTTTTAATGGCACAAGTTTCACGCATTCTATCTATCAATCTACACATGTTCACTACATGAATCAAACTGTCGTTATTAATTCAATGTTTAAGTTTAATTCATTTAATTTAATGGAACAAACTGCATTCATTGAATCATTTGCATGAAACTACAATCATTGACTCAATGAAGCAAACCTTATTCATTGTTTCAATCGAACAAACCTAACTCACTTATTTAGTGAATCCTACTACACTCCTTCATTGAAGGAAACAGTTTGCTCATGATACTTCAATGAGTAGAGGTACTTTTAACGCATAGATTCAATCAAACAAATTGCACACATTTAGTTCTGAAGCAATCTGCATTTGTCAATACCATGAATACAGCTACTCATTCTTTCAATCTCACAATTCCACATTGTCTCAATCAAACTGCACACATTCACTCCGTGCACCAAACTGCACGTGTTAATTCAATGAGTAGAGCTTCTCCCATTCAATCAATGTGTCAAGCTAAACGCTTCTTTTCAATGAAACAAAACTGCATACTTGAATCATTGAATCAAACTTTAATGATTGATTCAGTGAATTAAACGTGATTCAATGCTTCAATGAAACAAACTGAACAAGCTGATGAATTGTATGAAACTGTACTAGTTCAACGTGTCAAGCTTAACGCTGTCATTCAATGAAACAAACAGCATTCATTGAATCATTGAATCAAACTACAATCACTGATTCAATGAAGCAAACCTTATTCATTGTTTCAAACGAACAAACATAATTCACTTATTCAGTGAAAACTACTAGACTCGTTCATTCAAGGAAACAGTTTGCTCATGATAATTCAATGAGTAGAGGTACTCTTAACGCATTGATTCAATCACACAAATTGCACACATTTACTTCATGAAGCAATCTGTATTTGTCATTTCCATGAATACAGCTACTCATTCATTCAATGTCACAAGTTTCACGCATTGTCTCGATCAAACTACACACTGCATGAACCAAACTGCCCCTATTAATTCAATGTGTCTATTTAATTCATTCAATTTAATGAAAACAACGGCATTCATTGAAGCATTTGCATCCATCTACAATCATTGATTCAATGAATCACACCGTGTTCCTTGTTTTAATCGAACAAACCTATCCCTCTTTTTTCGTTAAAAAAACTGCATACATTCATTCAGTGAAAGAAGCTTCACTCCTCTACTCAATGAGTAGAGATACTCTCATTCTTTTAATGGCACAAGTTTCACGCATTCTATCTATCAATCTACACATGTTCACTACATGAATCAAACTGTCGTTATTAATTCAATGTTTAAGTTTAATTCATTTAATTTAATGAAACAAACTGCATTCATTGAATCATTTGCATGAAACTACAATCATTGACTCAATGAAGCAAACCTTATTCATTGTTTCAATCGAACAAACCTAACTCACTTATTTAGTGAATCCTACTACACTCCTTCATTGAAGGAAACAGTTTGCTCATGATACTTCAATGAGTAGAGGTACTTTTAACGCATTGATTCAATCAAACAAATTGCACACATTTAGTTCTGAAGCAATCTGCATTTGTCAATTCCATGAATACAGCTACTCATTCTTTCAATCTCACAATTTCACATTGTTTCAATCAAACTGCGCACATTCACTCCGTGCACCAAACTGCACGTGTTAATTCAATGAGTAGAGCTTCTCCCATTCAATCAATGTGTCAAGCTTAAACGCTTCTTTTCAATGAAACAAAACTGCATACTTGAATCATTGAATCAAACTTTAATGATTGATTCAGTGAATTAAACGTTATTCAATGCTTCAATGAAACAAACTGAACAAGCTGATGAATTGTATGAAACTGCACAAGTTCATACAATGCAAAAGGCTGCACTAATCAATTCAATGAGCAGAGCGATTCTCATTCAGTCAACGTGTCAAGCTTAACGCTGTCATTCAATGAAACAAACTGCATTCATTGAATCATTGAATCAAACTACAATCATTGATTCTATGAATCAAACCTTATTCCTTGTTTCAATCGAAGAAAGCTATATCTCTTTTAGGAGAAATGAGGAAAAAAGCGGAAATAAGAGGACAAAATATGAGGAGTGAGGAAAAAAGAGGAAAAAAGGAAAAAGAGGAGAAAGGAGGAGGAAAGAGGAAAAAGGTTGAAAAAGTGGAAAAAAGAGGAAAAAAGAGGTGAAAAGAGGAAAAATGACGAGGAATGAGGAAAAAAGTGGAAAACAGAGGAGAAAAGAGGGATAAAGAGGAAAAAGAAGGAAACAGAGGAGAAAGAAGGAGAAATGAGGAAAAAAGAGAAAAAAGATGAAAAAGTGGAAAATAGAGGAGAAATGAGGGAAAAAGAGGAAAAAAGGAAAAAAGAGGAGACAGGAGGAGAAAAGAGGAAAAACGAGGTAAAAAGAAGAAAAAAGAGGAAGAAAGAGGAAAATAGGGAAAAAGAGTAGAAAGGAGGAAAAAAGAGGAGAAAAGAGGGAATAAGAGGAAAAAAGAGGAGAAAAGAGGAAAAAAGTGGCGAAATTAGGAAAAAAGAGGAAAAAAGAGGAGAAAGGAGGGATGAAGAGGAAAAAAGAAGAAACAAGTGGAGAAAAGAGGAAAAAAGAGTAGAAATAAGGAATGAAGAGGGAAAAAGGGGGAGGAAAGAGGAAAAAAGAGGAAAAAAAGGAAAAAAGGAAAAAAGAGGAGAAATGAGGTAAAAAGTGGAAATAAGAGCAAAAAATAGGAGAAATGAGGAAAGAAGAGGAAAAAAGTGGAGAAACAAACTGCATTCATTGAATCATTGAATCAAACTACAATCATTGATTCAATATATCAAATCTTATTCCTTGTTTCAATCGAACAAAACTATCTCTTTTTTTTAGTGAACTGTATACGTTCATTCAATGAAAGAGGCTTCACTTGTCTATTCAATGAGTAGAGCTACTCTCATTCTTTCAATGGCACAAATTTCACGCATTTTATCTTTCAATCTATACATGTTCATTACATGAACCAACCTGTCGTTATTAATTCACTGTGTAAGTTTAATTGATTCAATTTAAACAAACTGCACTCCTTGAATCATTGAATCAAACTACAATCACTGATTCAATGAAGCAAACCTTATTCATTGTTTCAAACGAACAAACATAATTCACTTATTCAGTGAAAACTACTAGACTCGTTCATTCAAGGAAACAGTTTGCTCACGATAATTCAATGAGTAGAGGTACTCTTAACGCATTGATTCAATCACACAAATTGCACACATTTACTTCATGAAGCAATCTGTATTTGTCATTTCCATGAATACAGCTACTCAATCATTCAATGTCACAAGTTTCACGCATTGTCTCGATCAAACTACACACTGCATGAACCAAACTGCCCCATTAATTCAATGTGTCTATTTAATTCATTCAATTTAATGAAAACAACGGCATTCATTGAAGCATTTGCATCAATCTACAATCATTGATTCAATGAATCACACCGTATTCTTTGTTTTAATCGAACAAACCTATCCCTCTTTTTTCGTTAAAAAAATTGCATACATTCATTCAGTGAAAGAAGCTTCACTCCTCTACTCAATGAGTAGAGATACTCTCATTCTTTTAATGGCACAAGTTTCACGCATTCTATCTATCAATGTACACATGTTCACTACATGAATCAAACTGTCGTTATTAATTCAATGTTTAAGTTTAATTCATTTAATTTAATGAAACAAACTGCATTCATTGAATCATTTGCATCAAACTACAATCATTGACTCAATGAAGCAAACCTTATTCATTGTTTCAATCGAACAAACCTAACTCACTTATTTAGTGAATCCTACTACACTCCTTCATTGAAGGAAACAGTTTGCTCATGATAATTCAATGAGTAGAGGTACTCTTAACGCATTGATTCAATCACACAAATTACACACATTTACTTCATGAAGCAATCTGTATTTGTCATTTCCATGAATACAGCTACTCATTCATTCAATGTCACAAGTTTCACGCATTGTCTCGATCAAACTACACACTGCATGAACCAAACTGCCCCTATTAATTCAATGTTTCTATTTAATTCATTCAATGTAATGAAAAAAACTGCATTCATTGAAGCATTTGCATCAATCTACAATCATTGATTCAATGAATCAAACCGTAGTCCTTGTTTTAATCGAACAAACCTATCCCTCTTTTTTCGTTAAAAAAACTGCCTACATTCATTCAGTGAAAGAAGCTTCACTCCTCTACTCAATGAGTAGAGATACTCTCATTCTTTTAATGGCACAAGTTTCACGCATTCTATCTATCAATCTACACATGTTCACTACATGAATCAAACTGTCGTTATTAATTCAATGTTTAAGTTTAATTCATTTAATTTAATGGAACAAACTGCATTCATTGAATCATTTGCATGAAACTACAATCATTGACTCAATGAAGCAAACCTTATTCATTGTTTCAATCGAACAAACCTAACTCACTTATTTAGTGAATCCTACTACACTCCTTCATTGAAGGAAACAGTTTGCTCATGATACTTCAATGAGTAGAGGTACTTTTAACGCATAGATTCAATCAAACAAATTGCACACATTTAGTTCTGAAGTAATCTGCATTTGTCAATACCATGAATACAGCTACTCATTCTTTCAATCTCACGATTCCACATTGTCTCAATCAAACTGCACACATTCACTCCGTGCACCAAACTGCACGTGTTAATTCAATGAGTAGAGCTTCTCCCATTCAATCAATGTGTCAAGCTAAACGCTTCTTTTCAATGAAACAAAACTGCATACTTGAATCATTGAATCAAACTTTAATGATTGATTCAGTGAATTAAACGTTATTCAATGCTTCAATGAAACAAACTGAACAAGCTGATGAATTGTATGAAACTGTACTAGTTCAACGTGTCAAGCTTAACGCTGTCATTCAATGAAACAAACTGCATTCATTGAATCATTGAATCAAACTACAATCACTGATTCAATGAAGCAAACCTTATTCATTGTTTCAATCGAACAAACATAATTCACTTATTCAGTGAAAACTACTACACTCGTTTATTCAAGGAAACAGTTTGCTCATGATAATTCAATGAGTAGAGGTACTCTTAACGCATTGATTCAATCACACAAATTGCACACATTTACTTCATGAAGCAATCTGTATTTGTCATTTCCATGAATACAGCTACTCATTCATTCAATGTCACAAGTTTCACGCATTGTCTCGATCAAACTACACACTGCATGAACCAAACTGCCCCTATTAATTCAATGTTTCTATTTAATTCATTCAATTTAATGAAAACAACGGCATTCATTGAAGCATTTGCATCAATCTACAATCATTGATTCAATGAATCACACCGTATTCCTTGTTTTAATCGAACAAACCTATCCCTCTTTTTTCGTTAAAAAAATTGCATACATTCATTCAGTGAAAGAAGCTTCACTCCTCTACTCAATGAGTAGAGATACTCTCATTCTTTTAATGGCACAAGTTTAACGCATTCTATCTATCAATGTACACATGTTCACTACATGAATCAAACTGTCGTTATTAATTCAATGTTTAAGTTTAATTCATTTAATTTAATGAAACAAACTGCATTCATTGAATCATTTGCATGAAACTACAATCATTGATTCAATGAAGCAAACCTTATTCATTGTTTCAATCGAACAAACCTAACTCACTTATTTAGTGAATCCTACTACACTCCTTCATTGAAGGAAACAGTTTGCTCATGATGCTTCAATGAGTAGAGGTACTTTTAACTCATAGATTCAATCAAACAAATTGCACACATTTAGTTCTGAAGCAATCTGCATTTGTCAATTCCATGAATACAGCTACTCATTCTTTCAATCTCACAATTTCACATTGTCTCAATCAAACTGCACACATTCACTCCGTGCACCAAACTGCACGTGTTAATTCAATGAGTAGAGCTTCTCCCATTCAATCAATGTGTCAAGCTAAACGCTTCTTTTCAATGAAACAAAACTGCATACTTGAATCATTGAATCAAACTTTAATGATTGATTCAGTGAATTAAACGTTATTCAATGCTTCAATGAAACAAACTGAACAAGCTGATGAATTGTATGAAACTGTACTAGTTCAACGTGTCAAGCTTAACGCTGTCATTCAATGAAACAAACTGCATTCATTGAATCATTGAATCAAACTACAATCACTGATTCAATGAAGCAAATCTTATTCATTGTTTCAATCGAACAAACATAATTCACTTATTCAGTGAAAACTACTACACTCGTTCATTCAAGGAAACAGTTTGCTCATGATAATTCAATGAGTAGAGGTACTCTTAACGCATTGATTCAATCACACAAATTGCACACATTTACTTCATGAAGCAATCTGTATTTGTCATTTCCATGAATACAGCTACTCATTCATTCAATGTCACAAGTTTCACGCATTGTCTCGATCAAACTACACACTGCATGAACCAAACTGCCCCTATTAATTCAATGTTTCTATTTAATTCATTCAATTTAATGAAAAAAACTGCATTCATTGAAGCATTTGCATCAATCTACAATCATTGATTCAATGAATCAAACCGTAGTCCTTGTTTTAATCGAACAAACCTATCCCTCTTTTTTCGATACAAAAACTGCATACATTCATTCAGTGAAAGAAGCTTCACTCCTCTACTCAATGAGTAGAGATACTCTCATTCTTTTAATGGCACAAGTTTCACGCATTCTATCTATCAATCTACACATGTTCACTACATGAATCAAACTGTCGTTATTAATTCAATGTTTAAGTTTAATTCATTTAATTTAATGGAACAAACTGCATTCATTGAATCATTTGCATGAAACTACAATCATTGACTCAATGAAGCAAACCTTATTCATTGTTTTAATCGAACAAACCTAACTCACTTATTTAGTGAATCCTACTACACTCCTTCATTGAAGGAAACAGTTTGCTCATGATACTTCAATGAGTAGAGGTACTTTTAACGCATAGATTCAATCAAACAAATTGCACACATTTAGTTCTGAAGCAATCTGCATTTGTCAATACCATGAATACAGCTACTCATTCTTTCAATCTCACAATTCCACATTGTCTCAATCAAACTGCACACATTCACTCCGTGCACCAAACTGCACGTGTTAATTCAATGAGTAGAGCTTCTCCCATTCAATCAATGTGTCAAGCTAAACGCTTCTTTTCAATGAAACAAAACTGCATACTTGAATCATTGAATCAAACTTTAATGATTGATTCAGTGAATTAAACGTTATTCAATGCTTCAATGAAACAAACTGCACAAGTTCATACAATGCAAAAGGCTGCACTAATCAATTCAATGAGCAGAGCGATTCTCATCCAGTCAACGTGTCAAGCTTAACGCTGTCATTCAATGAAACAAACTGCATTCATTGAATCATTGAATCAAACTACAATCATTGATTCTATGAATCAAACCTTATTCCTTGTTTCATACGAAGAAAGCTATATCTCTTTTAGGAGAAATGAGGAAGAAAGCGGAAATAAGAGGATAAAATATGAGGAGTGAGGAAAAAAGAGGAAAAAAGGAAAAAGAGGAGAAAGGAGGAGGAAAGAGAAAAAATGAGGAAAAAAGAGGAGAAATAAGGAAAAAAGTGGAAAAAAGAGGAAAAAAGAGGAAAAAAGAGGGGAAATGAGGAAAAACGAGGAGTAAAGAGGAAAAAAGATGAAAAAAGAGGAGAAAAGAGGAAAAAGGAGGGAAAAAAGAGGAGAAAAGAGGAAAAAAGTTGAAGAATGAGAAAAAAGAAGAAAAAAGTGGAGAAATGAGGAGAAAAGAGGGATAAAGGCGATAAAATAGGAGAAAGGAGGAGGAAAGAGGAAAAAGGTTGAAAAAGTGGAAAAAAGAGGAAAAAAGAGGTGAAAGGAGGAAAAATGACGAGAAAAAAGTGGAGAAATGATTGATTGAAAGAGGGCTGAAGAGGAAAAAGGAGGAAACATAGGAGAAAGAAGGAGAAATGTGGAAAAAAGAGAAAAAAAGATGAAAAAGTGGAAAAAAGAGGAGAAAAGAGGAAAAAAGTGGAAAAATGTGGAGAAATGAGAAAAAAAGGAAAAAAGAGGAGACAGGAGGAGAAAAGAGGAAAAACGAGGTAAAAAGAAGAAAAAAGAGGAAGAAAGAGGAAAATAGGGAAAAGGAAAAAAGAGGAAAAAAAGAGGAGAAAGGAGGGATGAAGAGGAAAAAAGAAGAAACAAGTGGAGAAATGAGGAAAAAAGAGTAGAAATAAGGAATGAAGAGGAAAAAAGGGGGAGGAAAGAGGAAATAAGAGGAAAAAGAGGAAAAAAGGAAAAAAGAGGAGAAAGGAGGAGGAAAGAGGAAAAAAGAGGAAAAAAGAGGAGAAATGAGGTTAAAAGTGGAAAAAAGAGGAAAAAGTAGGAGAAATGAGGAAAAAAGAGGAAAAAAGTGGATAAACAAACTGCATTCACTGAATCATTGAATCAAACTACAATCATTGATTCAATATATCAAATCTTATTCAATCGAACAAAACTATCTCTTTTTTTTAGTGAACTGTATACGTTCATTCAAAGAAAGAGGCTTCACTTGTCTATTCAATGAGTAGAGCTACTCTCATTCTTTCAATGGCACAAGTTTCACGCATTTTATCTTTCAATCTATACATGTTCATTACATGAACCAAACTGTCGTTATTAATTCACTGTGTAAGTTTAATTGATTCAATTTAAACAAACTGCACTCCTTGAATCATTGAATCAAACTACAATCACTGATTCAATGAAGCAAACCTTATTCATTGTTTCAAACGAACAAACATAATTCACTTATTCAGTGAAAACTACTAGACTCGTTCATTCAAGGAAACAGTTTGCTCACGATAATTCAATGAGTAGAGGTACTCTTAACGCATTGATTCAATCACACAAATTGCACACATTTACTTCATGAAGCAATCTGTATTTGTCATTTCCATGAATACAGCTACTCATTCATTCAATGTCACAAGTTTCACGCATTGTCTCGATCAAACTACACACTGCATGAACCAAACTGCCCCATTGATTCAATGTGTCTATTTAATTCATTCAATTTAATGAAAACAACGGCATTCATTGAAGCATTTGCAACAATCTACAATCATTGATTCAATGAATCACACCGTATTCCTTGTTTTAATCGAACAAACCTATCCCTCTTTTTTCGTTCAAAAAATTGCATACATTCATTCAGTGAAAGAAGCTTCACTCCTCTACTCAATGAGTAGAGATACTCTCATTCTTTTAATGGCACAAGTTTCACGCATTCTATCTATCAATCTACACATGTTCACTACATGAATCAAACTGTCGTTATTAATTCAATGTTTAAGTTTAATTCATTTAATTTAATGAAACAAACTGCATTCATTGAATCATTTGCATGAAACTACAATCATTGATTCAATGAAGCAAACCTTATTCATTGTTTCAATCGAACAAACCTAACTCACTTATTTAGTGAATCCTACTACACTCCTTCATTGAAGGAAACAGTTTGCTCATGATGCTTCAATGAGTAGAGGTACTTTTAACGCATAGATTCAATCAAACAAATTGCACACATTTAGTTCTGAAGCAATCTGCATTTGTCAATTCCATGAATACAGCTACTCATTCTTTCAATCTCACAATTTCACATTGTCTCAATCAAACTGCACACATTCACTCCGTGCACCAAACTGCACGTGTTAATTCAATGAGTAGAGCTTCTCCCATTCAATCAATGTGTCAAGCTAAACGCTTCTTTTCAATGAAACAAAACTGCATACTTGAATCATTGAATCAAACTTTAATGATTGATTCAGTGAATTAAACGTTATTCAATGCTTCAATGAAACAAACTGAACAAGCTGATGAATTGTATGAAACTGCACAAGTTCATACAATGCAAAAGGCTGCACTAATCAATTCAATGAGCAGAGCGATTCTCATTCAGTCAACGTGTCAAGCTTAACGCTGTCATTCAATGAAACAAACTGCATTCATTGAATCATTGAATCAAACTACAATCATTGATTCTATGAATCAAACCTTATTCCTTGTTTCAATCGAAGAAAGCTATATCTCTTTTAGGAGAAATGAGGAAAAAAGCGGAAATAAGAGGACAAAATATGAGGAGTGAGGAAAAAAGAGGAAAAAAGGAAAAAGAGGAGAAAGGAGGAGGAAAGAGGAAAAAGGTTGAAAAAGTGGAAAAAAGAGGAAAAAAGAGGTGAAAAGAGGAAAAATGACGAGGAATGAGGAAAAAAGTGGAAAACAGAGGAGAAAAGAGGGATAAAGAGGAAAAAGGAGGAAACAGAGGAGAAAGAAGGAGAAATGAGGAAAAAAGAGAAAAAAGATGAAAAAGTGGAAAATAGAGGAGAAATGAGGGAAAAAGAGGAAAAAAGGAAAAAAGAGGAGACAGGAGGAGAAAAGAGGAAAAACGAGGTAAAAAGAAGAAAAAAGAGGAAGAAAGAGGAAAATGGGGAAAAAGAGTAGAAAGGAGGAAAAAAGAGGAGAAAAGAGGGAATTGAAGGAAAAAAGAGGAGAAAAGAGGAAAAAAGTGGCGAAATTAGGAAAAAAGAGGAAAAAAGAGGAGAAAGGAGGGATGAAGAGGAAAAAAGAAGAAACAAGTGGAGAAAAGAGGAAAAAAGAGTAGAAATAAGGAATGAACAGGGAAAAAGGGGGAGGAAAGAGGAAAAAAGAGGAAAAAAAGGAAAAAAGGAAAAAAGAGGAGAAATGAGGTAAAAAGTGGAAATAAGAGCAAAAAATAGGAGAAATGAGGAAAGAAGAGGAAAAAAGTGGAGAAACAAACTGCATTCATTGAATCATTGAATCAAACTACAATCATTGATTCAATATATCAAATCTTATTCCTTGTTTCAATCGAACAAAACTATCTCTTTTTTTTAGTGAACTGTATACGTTCATTCAATGAAAGAGGCTTCACTTGTCTATTCAATGAGTAGAGCTACTCTCATTCTTTCAATGGCACAAATTTCACGCATTTTATCTTTCAATCTATACATGTTCATTACATGAACCAACCTGTCGTTATTAATTCACTGTGTAAGTTTAATTGATTCAATTTAAACAAACTGCACTCCTTGAATCATTGAATCAAACTACAATCACTGATTCAATGAAGCAAACCTTATTCATTGTTTCAAACGAACAAACATAATTCACTTATTCAGTGAAAACTACTAGACTCGTTCATTCAAGGAAACAGTTTGCTCACGATAATTCAATGAGTAGAGGTACTCTTAACGCATTGATTCAATCACACAAATTGCACACATTTACTTCATGAAGCAATCTGTATTTGTCATTTCCATGAATACAGCTACTCATTCATTCAATGTCACAAGTTTCACGCATTGTCTCGATCAAACTACACACTGCATGAACCAAACTGCCCCTATTAATTCAATGTGTCTATTTAATTCATTCAATTTAATGAAAACAACGGCATTCATTGAAGCATTTGCATCAATCTACAATCATTGATTCAATGAATCACACCGTATTCCTTGTTTTAATCGAACAAACCTATCCCTCTTTTTTCGTTCAAAAAATTGCATACATTCATTCAGTGAAAGAAGCTTCACTCCTCTACTCAATGAGTAGAGATACTCTCATTCTTTTAATGGCACAAGTTTCACGCATTCTATCTATCAATGTACACATGTTCACTACATGAATCAAACTGTCGTTATTAATTCAATGTTTAAGTTTAATTCATTTAATTTAATGAAACAAACTGCATTCATTGAATCATTTGCATGAAACTACAATCATTGATTCAATGAAGCAAACCTTATTCATTGTTTCAATCGAACAAACCTAACTCACTTATTTAGTGAATCCTACTACACTCCTTCATTGAAGGAAACAGTTTGCTCATGATGCTTCAATGAGTAGAGGTACTTTTAACGCATAGATTCAATCAAACAAATTGCACACATTTAGTTCTGAAGCAATCTGCATTTGTCAATTCCATGAATACAGCTACTCATTCTTTCAATCTCACAATTTCACATTGTCTCAATCAAACTGCACACATTCACTCCGTGCACCAAACTGCACGTGTTAATTCAATGAGTAGAGCTTCTCCCATTCAATCAATGTGTCAAGCTAAACGCTTCTTTTCAATGAAACAAAACTGCATACTTGAATCATTGAATCAAACTTTAATGATTGATTCAGTGAATTAAACGTTATTCAATGCTTCAATGAAACAAACTGAACAAGCTGATGAATTGTATGAAACTGTACTAGTTCAACGTGTCAAGCTTAACGCTGTCATTCAATGAAACAAACTGCATTCATTGAATCATTGAATCAAACTACAATCACTGATTCAATGAAGCAAACCTTATTCATTGTTTCAATCGAACAAACATAATTCACTTATTCAGTGAAAACTATTACACTCGTTCATTCAAGGAAACAGTTTGCTCATGATAATTCAATGAGTAGAGGTACTCTTAACGCATTGATTCAATCACACAAATTGCACACATTTACTTCATGAAGCAATCTGTATTTGTCATTTCCATGAATACAGCTACTCATTCATTCAATGTCACAAGTTTCACGCATTGTCTCGATCAAACTACACACTGCATGAACCAAACTGCCCCTATTAATTCAATGTTTCTATTTAATTCATTCAATTTAATGAAAAAAAACTGCATTCATTGAAGCATTTGCATCAATCTACAATCATTGATTCAATGAATCAAACCGTAGTCCTTGTTTTAATCGAACAAACCTATCCCTCTTTTTTCGTTACAAAAACTGCATACATTCATTCAGTTAAAGAAGCTTCACTCCTCTACTCAATGAGTAGAGATACTCTCATTCTTTTAATGGCACAAGTTTCACGCATTCTATCTATCAATCTACACATGTTCACTACATGAATCAAACTGTCGTTATTAATTCAATGTTTAAGTTTAATTCATTTAATTTAATGGAACAAACTGCATTCATTGAATCATTTGCATGAAACTACAATCATTGACTCAATGAAGCAAACCTTATTCATTGTTTTAATCGAACAAACCTAACTCACTTATTTAGTGAATCCTACTACACTCCTTCATTGAAGGAAACAGTTTGCTCATGATACTTCAATGAGTAGAGGTACTTTTAACGCATAGATTCAATCAAACAAATTGCACACATTTAGTTCTGAAGCAATCTGCATTTGTCAATACCATGAATACAGCTACTCATTCTTTCAATCTCACAATTCCACATTGTCTCAATCAAACTGCACACATTCACTCCGTGCACCAAACTGCACGTGTTAATTCAATGAGTAGAGCTTCTCCCATTCAATCAATGTGTCAAGCTAAACGCTTCTTTTCAATGAAACAAAACTGCATACTTGAATCATTGAATCAAACTTTAATGATTGATTCAGTGAATTAAACGTTATTCAATGCTTCAATGAAACAAACTGCACAAGTTCATACAATGCAAAAGGCTGCACTAATCAATTCAATGAGCAGAGCGATTCTCATCCAGTCAACGTGTCAAGCTTAACGCTGTCATTCAATGAAACAAACTGCATTCATTGAATCATTGAATCAAACTACAATCATTGATTCTATGAATCAAACCTTATTCCTTGTTTCATACGAAGAAAGCTATATCTCTTTTAGGAGAAATGAGGAAGAAAGCGGAAATAAGAGGATAAAATATGAGGAGTGAGGAAAAAAGAGGAAAAAATGAAAAAGAGGAGAAAGGAGGAGGAAAAAGAAAAAATGAGGAAAAAAGAGGAGAAATAAGGAAAAAAGTGGAAAAAAGAGGAAAAAAGAGGAAAAAAGAGGGGAAATGAGGAAAAACGAGGAGTAAAGAGGAAAAAAGATGAAAAAAGAGGAGAAAAGAGGAAAAAGGAGGGAAAAAAGAGGAGAAAAGAGGAAAAAAGTGGAAGAATGAGAAAAAAGAAGAAAAAAGTGGAGAAATGAGGAGAAAAGAGGGATAAAGGCGATAAAATAGGAGAAAGGAGGAGGAAAGAGGAAAAAGGTTGAAAAAGTGGAAAAAAGAGGAAAAAAGAGGTGAAAGGAGGAAAAATGACGAGTAAAAAGTGGAGAAATGATTGATTGAAAGAGGGCTGAAGAGGAAAAAGGAGGAAACATAGGAGAAAGAAGGAGAAATGTGGAAAAAAGAGAAAAAAAGATGAAAAAGTGGAAAAAAGAGGAGAAAAGAGGAAAAAAGAGGAAAATGTGGAGAAATGAGAAAAAAAGGAAAAAAGAGGAGACAGGAGGAGAAAAGAGGAAAAACGAGGTAAAAAGAAGAAAAAAGAGGAAGAAAGAGGAAAATAGGGAAAAGGAAAAAAGAGGAAAAAAAGAGGAGAAAGGAGGGATGAAGAGGAAAAAAGAAGAAACAAGTGGAGAAATGAGGAAAAAAGAGTAGAAATAAGGAATGAAGAGGAAAAAAGGGGGAGGAAAGAGAAAAAAGAGGAAAAAGAGGAAAAAAGGAAAAAAGAGGAGAAAGGAGGAGGAAAGAGGAAAAAAGGGGAAAAAAGAGGAGAAATGAGGTTAAAAGTGGAAAAAAGAGGAAAAAGTAGGAGAAATGAGGAAAAAAGAGGAAAAAAGTGGAGAAACAAACTGCATTCACTGAATCATTGAATCAAACTACAATCATTGATTCAATATATCAAATCTTATTCAATCGAACAAAACTATCTCTTTTTTTTAGTGAACTGTATACGTTCATTCAATGAAAGAGGCTTCACTTGTCTATTCAATGAGTAGAGCTACTCTCATTCTTTCAATGGCACAAGTTTCACGCATTTTATCTTTCAATCTATACATGTTCATTACATGAACCAAACTGTCGTTATTAATTCACTGTGTAAGTTTAATTGATTCAATTTAAACAAACTGCACTCCTTGAATCATTGAATCGAACTACAATCACTGATTCAATGAAGCAAACCTTATTCATTGTTTCAATCGAACAAACATAATTCACTTATTCAGTGAAAACTACTAGACTCGTTCATTCAAGGAAACAGTTTGCTCATGATAATTCAATGAGTAGAGGTACTCTTAACGCATTGATTCAATCACACAAATTGCACACATTTACTTCATGAAGCAATCTGTATTTGTCAGTTCCATGAATACAGCTACTCATTCATTCAATGTCACAAGTTTCACGCATTGTCTCGATCAAACTACACACTGCATGAACCAAACTGCCCCTATTAATTCAATGTGTCTATTTAATTCATTCAATTTAATGAAAACAACGGCATTCATTGAAGCATTTGCATCAATCTACAATCATTGATTCAATGAATCACACCGTATTCCTTGTTTTAATCGAACAAACCTATCCCTCTTTTTTAGTTAAAAAAACTGCATACATTCATTCAGTGAAAGAAGCTTCACTCCTCTACTCAATGAGTAGAGATACTCTCATTCTTTTAATGGCACAAGTTTCACGCATTCTATCTATCAATCTACACATGTTCACTACATGAATCAAACTGTCGTTATTAATTCAATGTTTAAGTTTAATTCATTTAATTTAATGGAACAAACTGCATTCATTGAATCATTTGCATGAAACTACAATCATTGACTCAATGAAGCAAACCTTATTCATTGTTTCAATCGAACAAACCTAACTCACTTATTTAGTGAATCCTACTACACTCCTTCATTGAAGGAAACAGTTTGCTCATGATACTTCAATGAGTAGAGGTACTTTTAACGCATAGATTCAATCAAACAAATTGCACACATTTAGTTCTGAAGCAATCTGCATTTGTCAATACCATGAATACAGCTACTCATTCTTTCAATCTCACAATTCCACATTGTCTCAATCAAACTGCACACATTCACTCCGTGCACCAAACTGCACGTGTTAATTCAATGAGTAGAGCTTCTCCCATTCAATCAATGTGTCAAGCTAAACGCTTCTTTTCAATGAAACAAAACTGCATACTTGAATCATTGAATCAAACTTTAATGATTGATTCAGTGAATTAAACGTTATTCAATGCTTCAATGAAACAAACTGCACAAGTTCATACAATGCAAAAGGCTGCACTAATCAATTCAATGAGCAGAGCGATTCTCATCCAGTCAACGTGTCAAGCTTAACGCTGTCATTCAATGAAACAAACTGCATTCATTGAATCATTGAATCAAACTACAATCATTGATTCTATGAATCAAACCTTATTCCTTGTTTCATACGAAGAAAGCTATATCTCTTTTAGGAGAAATGAGGAAGAAAGCGGAAATAAGAGGATAAAATATGAGGAGTGAGGAAAACAGAGGAAAAAAGGAAAAAGAGGAGAAAGGAGGAGGAAAGAGAAAAAATGAGGAAAAAAGAGGAGAAATAAGGAAAAAAGTGGAAAAAAGAGGAAAAAAGAGGAAAAAAGAGGGGAAATGAGGAAAAACGAGGAGTAAAGAGGAAAAAAGATGAAAAAAGAGGAGAAAAGAGGAAAAAGGAGGGAAAAAAGAGGAGAAAAGAGGAAAAAAGTTGAAGAATGAGAAAAATGAAGAAAAAAGTGGAGAAATGAGGAGAAAAGAGGGATAAAGGCGATAAAATAGGAGAAAGGAGGAGGAAAGAGGAAAAAGGTTGAAAAAGTGGAAAAAAGAGGAAAAAAGAGGTGAAAGGAGGAAAAATGACGAGAAAAAAGTGGAGAAATGATTGATTGAAAGAGGGCTGAAGAGGAAAAAGGAGGAAACATAGGAGAAAGAAGGAGAAATGTGGAAAAAAGAGAAAAAAAGATGAAAAAGTGGAAAAAAGAGGAGAAAAGAGGAAAAAAGTGGAAAAATGTGGAGAAATGAGAAAAAAAGGAAAAAAGAGGAGACAGGAGGAGAAAAGAGGAAAAACGAGGTAAAAAGAAGAAAAAAGAGGAAGAAAGAGGAAAATAGGGAAAAGGAAAAAAGAGGAAAAAAAGAGGAGAAAGGAGGGATAAAGAGGAAAAAAGAAGAAACAAGTGGAGAAATGAGGAAAAAAGGAAAAAAAGAGGAGACAGGAGGAGAAAAGAGGAAAAACGAGGTAAAAAGAAGAAAAAAGAGGAAGAAAGAGGAAAATAGGGAAAAGGAAAAAAGAGGAAAAAAAGAGGAGAAAGGAGGGATGAAGAGGAAAAAAGAAGAAACAAGTGGAGAAATGAGGAAAAAAGAGTAGAAATAAGGAATGAAGAGGAAAAAAGGTGGAGGAAAGAGGAAAAAAGAGGAAAAAGAGGAAAAAAGGAAAAAAGAGGAGAAAGGAGGAGGAAAGAGGAAAAAAGAGGAGAAATGAGGTAAAAAGTGGAAAAAAGAGGAAAAAATAAGAGAAATGAGGAAAAAAGAGGAAAAAAGTGGAGAAACAAACTGCATTCATTGAATCATTGAATCAAACTACAATCATTGATTCAATGTATCAAATCTTATTCCTTGTTTCAATCGAACAAAACTATCTCTTTTTTTTAGTGAACTGTATACGTTCATTCATTGAAAGAGGCTTCACTTGTCTATTCAATGAGTAGAGCTACTCTCATTCTTTCAATGGCACAAGTTTCACGCATTTTATCTTTCAATCTATACATGTTCATTACATGAACCAAACTGTCGTTATTAATTCACTGTGTAATTTTAATTGATTCAACTTAAACAAACTGCACTCCTTGAATCATTGAATCGAACTACAATCACTGATTCAATGAAGCAAACCTTATTCATTGTTTCAATCGAACAAACATAATTCACTTATTCAGTGAAAACTACTACACTCGTTCATTCAAGGAAACAGTTTGCTCATGATAATTCAATGAGTAGAGGTACTCTTAACGCATTGATTCAATCACACAAATTGCACACATTTACTTCATGAAGCAATCTGTATTTGTCATTTCCATGAATACAGCTACTCATTCATTCAATGTCACAAGTTTCACGCATTGTCTCGATCAAACTACACACTGCATGAACCAAACTGCCCCTATTAATTCAATGTTTCTATTTAATTCATTCAATTTAATGAAAAAAAACTGCATTCATTGAAGCATTTGCATCAATCTACAATCATTGATTCAATGCATCAAACCGTAGTCCTTGTTTTAATCGAACAAACCTATCCCTCTTTTTTCGTTACAAAAACTGCATACATTCATTCAGTGAAAGAAGCTTCACTCCTCTACTCAATGAGTAGAGATACTCTCATTCTTTTAATGGCACAAGTTTCAGGCATTCTATCTATCAATCTACACACGTTCACTACATGAATCAAACTGTCGTTATTAATTCAATGTTTAAGTTTAATTCATTTAATTTAATGGAACAAACTGCATTCATTGAATCATTTGCATGAAACTACAATCATTGACTCAATGAAGCAAACCTTATTCATTGTTTCAATCGAACAAACCTAACTCACTTATTTAGTGAATCCTACTACACTCCTTCATTGAAGGAAACAGTTTGCTCATGATACTTCAATGAGTAGAGGTACTTTTAACGCATAGATTCAATCAAACAAATTGCACACATTTAGTTCTGAAGCAATCTGCATTTGTCAATACCATGAATACAGCTACTCATTCTTTCAATCTCACAATTCCACATTGTCTCAATCAAACTGCACACATTCACTCCGTGCATCAAACTGCACGTGTTAATTCAATGAGTAGAGCTTCTCCCATTCAATCAATGTGTCAAGCTTAAACGCTTCTTTTCAATGAAACAAAACTGCATACTTGAATCATTGAATCAAACTTTAATGATTGACTCAGTGAATTAAACGTTATTCAATGCTTCAATGAAACAAACTGCACAAGTTCATACAATGCAAAAGGCTGCACTAATCAATTCAATGAGCAGAGCGATTCTCATCCAGTCAACGTGTCAAGCTTAACGCTGTCATTCAATGAAACAAACTGCATTCATTGAATCATTGAATCAAACTACAATCATTGATTCTATGAATCAAACCTTATTCCTTGTTTCATACGAAGAAAGCTATATCTCTTTTAGGAGAAATGAGGAAGAAAGCGGAAATAAGAGGATAAAATATGAGGAGTGAGGAAAACAGAGGAAAAAAGGAAAAAGAGGAGAAAGGAGGAGTAAAGAGGAAAAAAGATGAAAAAAGAGGAGAAAAGAGGAAAAAGGAGGGAAAAAAGAGGAGAAAAGAGGAAAAAAGTGGAAGAATGAGAAAAAAGAAGAAAAAAGTGGAGAAATAAGGAGAAAAGAGGGATAAAGGCGATAAAATAGGAGAAAGGAGGAGGAAAGAGGAAAAAGGTTGAAAAAGTGGAAAAAAGAGGAAAAAAGAGGTGAAAGGAGGAAAAATGACGAGAAAAAAGTGGAGAAATGATTGATTGAAAGAGGGCTGAAGAGGAAAAAGGAGGAAACATAGGAGAAAGAAGGAGAAATGTGGAAAAAAGAGAAAAAAAGATGAAAAAGTGGAAAAAAGAGGAGAAAAGAGGAAAAAAGTGGAAAAATGTGGAGAAATGAGAAAAAAAGGAAAAAAGAGGAGACAGGAGGAGAAAAGAGGAAAAACGAGGTAAAAAGAAGAAAAAAGAGGAAGAAAGAGGAAAATAGGGAAAAGGAAAAAAGAGGAAAAAAAGAGGAGAAAGGAGGGATGAAGAGGAAAAAAGAAGAAACAAGTGGAGAAATGAGGAAAAAAGAGTAGAAATAAGGAATGAAGAGAAAAAAGGGGGAGGAAAGAGGAAAAAAGAGGAAAAAGAGGAAAAAAGGAAAAAAGAGGAGAAAGGAGGAGGAAAGAGGAAAAAAGAGGAGAAATGAGGTTAAAAGTGGAAAAAAGAGGAAAAAGTAGGAGAAATGAGGAAAAAAGAGGAAAAAAGTGGAGAAACAAACTGCATTCACTGAATCATTGAATCAAACTACAATCATTGATTCAATATATCAAATCTTATTCAATCGAACAAAACTATCTCTTTTTTTAGTGAACTGTATACGTTCATTCAAAGAAAGAGGCTTCACTTGTCTATTCAATGAGTAGAGCTACTCTCATTCTTTCAATGGCACAAGTTTCACGCATTTTATCTTTCAATCTATACATGTTCATTACATGAACCAAACTGTCGTTCTTAATTCACTGTGTAAGTTTAATTGATTCAATTTAAACAAACTGCACTCCTTGAATCATTGAATCAAACTACAATCACTGATTCAATGAAGCAAACCTTATTCATTGTTTCAAACGAACAAACATAATTCACTTATTCAGTGAAAACTACTAGACTCGTTCATTCAAGGAAACAGTTTGCTCATGATAATTCAATGAGTAGAGGTACTCTTAACGCATTGATTCAATCACACAAATTGCACACATTTACTTCATGAAGCAATCTGTATTTGTCATTTCCATGAATACAGCTACTCATTCATTCAATGTCACAAGTTTCACGCATTGTCTCGATCAAACTACACACTGCATGAACCAAACTGCCCCTATTAATTCAATGTGTCTATTTAATTCATTCAATTTAATGAAAACAACGGCATTCATTGAAGCATTTGCATCAATCTACAAACATTGATTCAATGAATCACACCGTGTTCCTTGTTTTAATCGAACAAACCTATCCCTCTTTTTTCGTTAAAAAAACTGCATACATTCATTCAGTGAAAGAAGCTTCACTCCTCTACTCAATGAGTAGAGATACTCTCATTCTTTTAATGGCACAAGTTTCACGCATTCTATCTATCAATCTACACATGTTCACTACATGAATCAAACTGTCGTTATTAATTCAATGTTTAAGTTTAATTCATTTAATTTAATGAAACAAACTGCATTCATTGAATCATTTGCATGAAACTACAATCATTGACTCAATGAAGCAAACCTTATTCATTGTTTCAATCGAACAAAACTAACTCACTTATTTAGTGAATCCTACTACACTCCTTCATTGAAGGAAACAGTTTGCTCATGATACTTCAATGAGTAGAGGTACTTTTAACGCATTGATTCAATCAAACAAATTGCACACATTTAGTTCTGAAGCAATCTGCATTTGTCAATTCCATGAATACAGCTACTCATTCTTTCAATCTCACAATTTCACATTGTCTCAATGAAACTGCACACATTCACTCCGTGCACCAAACTGCACGTGTTAATTCAATGAGTAGAGCTTCTCCCATTCAATCAATGTGTCAAGCTTAAACGCTTCTTTTCAATGAAACAAAACTGCATACTTGAATCATTGAATCAAACTTTAATGATTGATTCAGTGAATTAAACGTTATTCAATGCTTCAATGAAACAAACTGAACAAGCTGATGAATTGTATGAAACTGCACAAGTTCATACAATGCAAAAGGCTGCACTAATCAATTCAATGAGCAGAGCGATTCTCATTCAGTCAACGTGTCAAGCTTAACGCTGTCATTCAATGAAACAAACTGCATTCATTGAATCATTGAATCAAACTACAATCATTGATTCTATGAATCAAACCTTATTCCTTGTTTCAATCGAAGAAAGCTATATCTCTTTTAGGAGAAATGAGGAAAAAAGCGGAAATAAGAGGACAAAATATGAGGAGTGAGGAAAAAAAGGAAAAAAGGAAAAAGAGGAGAAAGGAGGAGGAAAGAGGAAAAAGGTTGAAAAAGTGGAAAAAAGAGGAAAAAAGAGGTGAAAAGAGGAAAAATGACGAGGAATGAGGAAAAAAGTGGAAAACAGAGGAGAAAAGAGGGATAAAGAGGAAAAAGGAGGAAACAGAGGAGAAAGAAGGAGAAATGAGGAAAAAAGAGAAAAAAGATGAAAAAGTGGAAAATAGAGGAGAAATGAGGGAAAAAGAGGAAAAAAGGAAAAAAGAGGAGACAGGAGGAGAAAAGAGGAAAAACGAGGTAAAAAGAAGAAAAAAGACGAAGAAAGAGGAAAATAGGGAAAAAGAGTAGAAGGGAGGAAAAAAGAGGAGAAAAGAGGGAATAAGAGGAAAAAAGAGGAGAAAAGAGGAAAAAAGTGGCGAAATTAGGAAAAAAGAGGAAAAAGGAGGAGAAAGGAGGGATGAAGAGGAAAAAAGAAGAAACAAGTGGAGAAATGAGGAAAAAAGAGTAGAAATAAGGAATGAAGAGGGAAAAAGGGGGAGGAAAGAGGAAAAAAGAGGAAAAAAGTGGAGAAACAAACTGCATTCATTGAATCATTGAATCAAACTACAATCATTGATTCAATGTATCAAATCTTATTCCTTGTTTCAATCGAACAAAACTATCTCTTTTTTTTAGTGAACTGTATACGTTCATTCATTGAAAGAGGCTTCACTTGTCTATTCAATGAGTAGAGCTACTCTCATTCTTTCAATGGCACAAGTTTCACGCATTTTATCTTTCAATCTATACATGTTCATTACATGAACCAAACTGTCGTTATTAATTCACTGTGTAAGTTTAATTGATTCAACTTAAACAAACTGCACTCCTTGAATCATTGAATCGAACTACAATCACTGATTCAATGAAGCAAACCTTATTCATTGTTTCAATCGAACAAACATAATTCACTTATTCAGTGAAAACTACTACACTCGTTCATTCAAGGAAACAGTTTGCTCATGATAATTCAATGAGTAGAGGTACTCTTAACGCATTGATTCAATCACACAAATTGCACACATTTACTTCATGAAGCAATCTGTATTTGTCATTTCCATGAATACAGCTACTCATTCATTCAATGTCACAAGTTTCACGCATTGTCTCGATCAAACTACACACTGCATGAACCAAACTGCCCCTATTAATTCAATGTTTCTATTTAATTCATTCAATTTAATGAAAAAAAACTGCATTCATTGAAGCATTTGCATCAATCTACAATCATTGATTCAATGCATCAAACCGTAGTCCTTGTTTTAATCGAACAAACCTATCCCTCTTTTTTCGTTACAAAAACTGCATACATTCATTCAGTTAAAGAAGCTTCACTCCTCTACTCAATGAGTAGAGATACTCTCATTCTTTTAATGGCACAAGTTTCAGGCATTCTATCTATCAATCTACACACGTTCACTACATGAATCAAACTGTCGTTATTAATTCAATGTTTAAGTTTAATTCATTTAATTTAATGGAACAAACTGCATTCATTGAATCATTTGCATGAAACTACAATCATTGACTCAATGAAGCAAACCTTATTCATTGTTTCAATCGAACAAACCTAACTCACTTATTTAGTGAATCCTACTACACTCCTTCATTGAAGGAAACAGTTTGCTCATGATACTTCAATGAGTAGAGGTACTTTTAACGCATAGATTCAATCAAACAAATTGCACACATTTAGTTCTGAAGCAATCTGCATTTGTCAATACCATGAATACAGCTACTCATTCTTTCAATCTCACAATTCCACATTGTCTCAATCAAACTGCACACATTCACTCCGTGCACCAAACTGCACGTGTTAATTCAATGAGTAGAGCTTCTCCCATTCAATCAATGTGTCAAGCTTAAACGCTTCTTTTCAATGAAACAAAACTGCATACTTGAATCATTGAATCAAACTTTAATGATTGACTCAGTGAATTAAACGTTATTCAATGCTTCAATGAAACAAACTGCACAAGTTCATACAATGCAAAAGGCTGCACTAATCAATTCAATGAGCAGAGCGATTCTCATCCAGTCAACGTGTCAAGCTTAACGCTGTCATTCAATGAAACAAACTGCATTCATTGAATCATTGAATCAAACTACAATCATTGATTCTATGAATCAAACCTTATTCCTTGTTTCATACGAAGAAAGCTATATCTCTTTTAGGAGAAATGAGGAAGAAAGCGGAAATAAGAGGATAAAATATGAGGAGTGAGGAAAACAGAGGAAAAAAGGAAAAAGAGGAGCAAGGAGGAGTAAAGAGGAAAAAAGATGAAAAAAGAGGAGAAAAGAGGAAAAAGGAGGGAAAAAAGAGGAGAAAAGAGGAAAAAAGTGGAAGAATGAGAAAAAAGAAGAAAAAAGTGGAGAAATAAGGAGAAAAGAGGGATAAAGGCGATAAAATAGGAGAAAGGAGGAGGAAAGAGGAAAAAGGTTGAAAAAGTGGAAAAAAGAGGAAAAAAGAGGTGAAAGGAGGAAAAATGACGAGAAAAAAGTGGAGAAATGATTGATTGAAAGAGGGCTGAAGAGGAAAAAGGAGGAAACATAGGAGAAAGAAGGAGAAATGTGGAAAAAAGAGAAAAAAAGATGAAAAAGTGGAAAAAAGAGGAGAAAAGAGGAAAAAAGTGGAAAAATGTGGAGAAATGAGAAAAAAAGGAAAAAAGAGGAGACAGGAGGAGAAAAGAGGAAAAACGAGGTAAAAAGAAGAAAAAAGAGGAAGAAAGAGGAAAATAGGGAAAAGGAAAAAAGAGGAAAAAAAGAGGAGAAAGGAGGGATGAAGAGGAAAAAAGAAGAAACAAGTGGAGAAATGAGGAAAAAAGAGTAGAAATAAGGAATGAAGAGAAAAAAGGGGGAGGAAAGAGGAAAAAAGAGGAAAAAGAGGAAAAAAGGAAAAAAGAGGAGAAAGGAGGAGGAAAGAGGAAAAAAGAGGAGAAATGAGGTTAAAAGTGGAAAAAAGAGGAAAAAGTAGGAGAAATGAGGAAAAAAGAGGAAAAAAGTGGAGAAACAAACTGCATTCACTGAATCATTGAATCAAACTACAATCATTGATTCAATATATCAAATCTTATTCAATCGAACAAAACTATCTCTTTTTTTAGTGAACTGTATACGTTCATTCAAAGAAAGAGGCTTCACTTGTCTATTCAATGAGTAGAGCTACTCTCATTCTTTCAATGGCACAAGTTTCACGCATTTTATCTTTCAATCTATACATGTTCATTACATGAACCAAACTGTCGTTCTTAATTCACTGTGTAAGTTTAATTGATTCAATTTAAACAAACTGCACTCCTTGAATCATTGAATCAAACTACAATCACTGATTCAATGAAGCAAACCTTATTCATTGTTTCAAACGAACAAACATAATTCACTTATTCAGTGAAAACTACTAGACTCGTTCATTCAAGGAAACAGTTTGCTCATGATAATTCAATGAGTAGAGGTACTCTTAACGCATTGATTCAATCACACAAATTGCACACATTTACTTCATGAAGCAATCTGTATTTGTCATTTCCATGAATACAGCTACTCATTCATTCAATGTCACAAGTTTCACGCATTGTCTCGATCAAACTACACACTGCATGAACCAAACTGCCCCTATTAATTCAATGTGTCTATTTAATTCATTCAATTTAATGAAAACAACGGCATTCATTGAAGCATTTGCATCAATCTACAAACATTGATTCAATGAATCACACCGTGTTCCTTGTTTTAATCGAACAAACCTATCCCTCTTTTTTCGTTAAAAAAACTGCATACATTCATTCAGTGAAAGAAGCTTCACTCCTCTACTCAATGAGTAGAGATACTCTCATTCTTTTAATGGCACAAGTTTCACGCATTCTATCTATCAATCTACACATGTTCACTACATGAATCAAACTGTCGTTATTAATTCAATGTTTAAGTTTAATTCATTTAATTTAATGAAACAAACTGCATTCATTGAATCATTTGCATGAAACTACAATCATTGACTCAATGAAGCAAACCTTATTCATTGTTTCAATCGAACAAAACTAACTCACTTATTTAGTGAATCCTACTACACTCCTTCATTGAAGGAAACAGTTTGCTCATGATACTTCAATGAGTAGAGGTACTTTTAACGCATTGATTCAATCAAACAAATTGCACACATTTAGTTCTGAAGCAATCTGCATTTGTCAATTCCATGAATACAGCTACTCATTCTTTCAATCTCACAATTTCACATTGTCTCAATCAAACTGCACACATTCACTCCGTGCACCAAACTGCACGTGTTAATTCAATGAGTAGAGCTTCTCCCATTCAATCAATGTGTCAAGCTTAAACGCTTCTTTTCAATGAAACAAAACTGCATACTTGAATCATTGAATCAAACTTTAATGATTGATTCAGTGAATTAAACGTTATTCAATGCTTCAATGAAACAAACTGAACAAGCTGATGAATTGTATGAAACTGCACAAGTTCATACAATGCAAAAGGCTGCACTAATCAATTCAATGAGCAGAGCGATTCTCATTCAGTCAACGTGTCAAGCTTAACGCTGTCATTCAATGAAACAAACTGCATTCATTGAATCATTGAATCAAACTACAATCATTGATTCTATGAATCAAACCTTATTCCTTGTTTCAATCGAAGAAAGCTATATCTCTTTTAGGAGAAATGAGGAAAAAAGCGGAAATAAGAGGACAAAATATGAGGAGTGAGGAAAAAAAGGAAAAAAGGAAAAAGAGGAGAAAGGAGGAGGAAAGAGGAAAAAGGTTGAAAAAGTGGAAAAAAGAGGAAAAAAGAGGTGAAAAGAGGAAAAATGACGAGGAATGAGGAAAAAAGTGGAAAACAGAGGAGAAAAGAGGGATAAAGAGGAAAAAGGAGGAAACAGAGGAGAAAGAAGGAGAAATGAGGAACAAAGAGAAAAAAGATGAAAAAGTGGAAAATAGAGGAGAAATGAGGGAAGAAGAGGAAAAAAGGAAAAAAGAGGAGACAGGAGGAGAAAAGAGGAAAAACGAGGTAAAAAGAAGAAAAAAGACGAAGAAAGAAGAAAATAGGGAAAAAGAGTAGAAAGGAGGAAAAAAGAGGAGAAAAGAGGGAATAAGAGGAAAAAAGAGGAGAAAAGAGGAGAAAGGAGGGATGAAGAGGAAAAAAGAAGAAACAAGTGGAGAAATGAGGAAAAAAGAGTAGAAATAAGGAATGAAGAGGGAAAAAGGGGGAGGAAAGAGGAAAAAAGAGGAAAAAAGTGGAGAAACAAACTGCATTCATTGAATCATTGAATCAAACTACAATCATTGATTCAATGTATCAAATCTTATTCCTTGTTTCAATCGAACAAAACTATCTCTTTTTTTTAGTGAACTGTATACGTTCATTCATTGAAAGAGGCTTCACTTGTCTATTCAATGAGTAGAGCTACTCTCATTCTTTCAATGGCACAAGTTTCACGCATTTTATCTTTCAATCTATACATGTTCATTACATGAACCAAACTGTCGTTATTAATTCACTGTGTAAGTTTAATTGATTCAACTTAAACAAACTGCACTCCTTGAATCATTGAATCGAACTACAATCACTGATTCAATGAAGCAAACCTTATTCATTGTTTCAATCGAACAAACATAATTCACTTATTCAGTGAAAACTACTACACTCGTTCATTCAAGGAAACAGTTTGCTCATGATAATTCAATGAGTAGAGGTACTCTTAACGCATTGATTCAATCACACAAATTGCACACATTTACTTCATGAAGCAATCTGTATTTGTCATTTCCATGAATACAGCTACTCATTCATTCAATGTCACAAGTTTCACGCATTGTCTCGATCAAACTACACACTGCATGAACCAAACTGCCCCTATTAATTCAATGTTTCTATTTAATTCATTCAATTTAATGAAAAAAAACTGCATTCATTGAAGCATTTGCATCAATCTACAATCATTGATTCAATGCATCAAACCGTAGTCCTTGTTTTAATCGAACAAACCTATCCCTCTTTTTTCGTTACAAAAACTGCATACATTCATTCAGTTAAAGAAGCTTCACTCCTCGACTCAATGAGTAGAGATACTCTCATTCTTTTAATGGCACAAGTTTCAGGCATTCTATCTATCAATCTACACACGTTCACTACATGAATCAAACTGTCGTTATTAATTCAATGTTTAAGTTTAATTCATTTAATTTAATGGAACAAACTGCATTCATTGAATCATTTGCATGAAACTACAATCATTGACTCAATGAAGCAAACCTTATTCATTGTTTCAATCGAACAAACCTAACTCACTTATTTAGTGAATACTACTACACTCCTTCATTGAAGGAAACAGTTTGCTCATGATACTTCAATGAGTAGAGGTACTTTTAACGCATAGATTCAATCAAACAAATTGCACACATTTAGTTCTGAAGCAATCTGCATTTGTCAATACCATGAATACAGCTACTCATTCTTTCAATCTCACAATTCCACATTGTCTCAATCAAACTGAACACATTCACTCCGTGCACCAAACTGCACGTGTTAATTCAATGAGTAGAGCTTCTCCCATTCAATCAATGTGTCAAGCTTAAACGCTTCTTTTCAATGAAACAAAACTGCATACTTGAATCATTGAATCAAACTTTAATGATTGACTCAGTGAATTAAACGTTATTCAATGCTTCAATGAAACAAACTGCACAAGTTCATACAATGCAAAAGGCTGCACTAATCAATTCAATGAGCAGAGCGATTCTCATCCAGTCAACGTGTCAAGCTTAACGCTGTCATTCAATGAAACAAACTGCATTCATTGAATCATTGAATCAAACTACAATCATTGATTCTATGAATCAAACCTTATTCCTTGTTTCATACGAAGAAAGCTATATCTCTTTTAGGAGAAATGAGGAAGAAAGCGGAAATAAGAGGATAAAATATGAGGAGTGAGGAAAACAGAGGAAAAAAGGAAAAAGAGGAGAAAGGAGGAGGAAAGAGAAAAAATGAGGAAAAAAGAGGAGAAATAAGGAAAAAAGTGGAAAAAAGAGGAAAAAAGAGGAAAAAAGAGGGGAAATGAGGAAAAACGAGGAGTAAAGAGGAAAAAAGATGAAAAAAGAGGAGAAAAGAGGAAAAAGGAGGGAAAAAAGAGGAGAAAAGAGGAAAAAAGTGGAAGAATGAGAAAAAAGAAGAAAAAAGTGGAGAAATGAGGAGAAAAGAGGGATAAAGGCGATAAAATAGGAGAAAGGAGGAGGAAAGAGGAAAAAGGTTGAAAAAGTGGAAAAAAGAGGAAAAAAGAGGTGAAAGGAGGAAAAATGACGAGAAAAAAGTGGAGAAATGATTGATTGAAAGAGGGCTGAAGAGGAAAAAGGAGGAAACATAGGAGAAAGAAGGAGAAATGTGGAAAAAAGAGAAAAAAAGATGAAAAAGTGGAAAAAAGAGGAGAAAAGAGGAAAAAAGAGGAAAAATGTGGAGAAATGAGAAAAAAAGGAAAAAAGAGGAGACAGGAGGAGAAAAGAGGAAAAACGAGGTAAAAAGAAGAAAAAAGAGGAAGAAAGAGGAAAATAGGGAAAAGGAAAAAAGAGGAAAAAAAGAGGAGAAAGGAGGGATGAAGAGGAAAAAAGAAGAAACAAGTGGAGAAATGAGGAAAAAAGAGTAGAAATAAGGAATGAAGAGGAAAAAAGGGGGAGGAAAGAGGAAAAAAGAGGAAAAAGAGGAAAAAAGGAAAAAAGAGGAGAAAGGAGGAGGAAAGAGGAAAAAAGAGGAGAAATGAGGTTAAAAGAGGAAAAAGTAGGAGAAATGAGGAAAAAAGAGGAAAAAAGTGGAGAAACAAACTGCATTCACTGAATCATTGAATCAAACTACAATCATTGATTCAATATATCAAATCTTATTCAATCGAACAAAACTATCTCTTTTTTTTAGTGAACTGTATACGTTCATTCAAAGAAAGAGGCTTCACTTGTCTATTCAATGAGTAGAGCTACTCTCATTCTTTCAATGGCACAAGTTTCACGCATTTTATCTTTCAATCTATACATGTTCATTACATGAACCAAACTGTCGTTCTTAATTCACTGTGTAAGTTTAATTGATTCAATTTAAACAAACTGCACTCCTTGAATCATTGAATCAAACTACAATCACTGATTCAATGAAGCAAACCTTATTCATTGTTTCAAACGAACAAACATAATTCACTTATTCAGTGAAAACTACTACACTCGTTCATTCAAGGAAACAGTTTGCTCATGATAATTCAATGAGTAGAGGTACTCTTAACGCATTGATTCAATCACACAAATTGCACACATTTACTTCATGAAGCAATCTGTATTTGTCATTTCCATGAATACAGCTACTCATTCATTCAATGTCACAAGTTTCACGCATTGTCTCGATCAAACTACACACTGCATGAACCAAACTGCCCCTATTAATTCAATGTGTCTATTTAATTCATTCAATTTAATGAAAACAACGGCATTCATTGAAGCATTTGCATCAATCTACAAACATTGATTCAATGAATCACACCGTGTTCCTTGTTTTAATCGAACAAACCTATCCCTCTTTTTTCGTTAAAAAAACTGCATACATTCATTCAGTGAAAGAAGCTTCACTCCTCTACTCAATGAGTAGAGATACTCTCATTCTTTTAATGGCACAAGTTTCACGCATTCTATCTATCAATCTACACATGTTCACTACATGAATCAAACTGTCGTTATTAATTCAATGTTTAAGTTTAATTCATTTAATTTAATGAAACAAACTGCATTCATTGAATCATTTGCATGAAACTACAATCATTGACTCAATGAAGCAAACCTTATTCATTGTTTCAATCGAACAAAACTAACTCACTTATTTAGTGAATCCTACTACACTCCTTCATTGAAGGAAACAGTTTGCTCATGATACTTCAATGAGTAGAGGTACTTTTAACGCATTGATTCAATCAAACAAATTGCACACATTTAGTTCTGAAGCAATCTGCATTTGTCAATTCCATGAATACAGCTACTCATTCTTTCAATCTCACAATTTCACATTGTCTCAATCAAACTGCACACATTCACTCCGTGCACCAAACTGCACGTGTTAATTCAATGAGTAGAGCTTCTCCCATTCAATCAATGTGTCAAGCTTAAACGCTTCTTTTCAATGAAACAAAACTGCATACTTGAATCATTGAATCAAACTTTAATGATTGATTCAGTGAATTAAACGTTATTCAATGCTTCAATGAAACAAACTGAACAAGCTGATGAATTGTATGAAACTGCACAAGTTCATACAATGCAAAAGGCTGCACTAATCAATTCAATGAGCAGAGCGATTCTCATTCAGTCAACGTGTCAAGCTTAACGCTGTCATTCAATGAAACAAACTGCATTCATTGAATCATTGAATCAAACTACAATCATTGATTCTATGAATCAAACCTTATTCCTTGTTTCAATCGAAGAAAGCTATATCTCTTTTAGGAGAAATGAGGAAAAAAGCGGAAATAAGAGGACAAAATATGAGGAGTGAGGAAAAAAGAGGAAAAAAGGAAAAAGAGGAGGAGGAGGAGGAAAGAGGAAAAAGGTTGAAAAAGTGGAAAAAAGAGGAAAAAAGAGGTGAAAAGAGGAAAAATGATGAGGAATGAGGAAAAAAGTGGAAAACAGAGGAGAAAAGAGGGATAAAGAGGAAAAAGGAGGAAACAGAGGAGAAAGAAGGAGAAATGAGGAAAAAAGAGAAAAAAAGATGAAAAAGTGGAGAATAGAGGAGAAATGAGGGAAAAAGAGGAAAAAAGGAAAAAAGAGGAGACAGGAGGAGAAAAGAGGAAAAACGAGGTAAAAAGAAGAAAAAAGAGGAAGAAAGAGGAAAATTGGGAAAAGGAGTAGAAAGGAGGAAAAAAGAGGAGAAAAGAGGGAATAATAGGAAAAAAGAGGAGAAAAGAGGAAAAAAGTGGCGAAATTAGGAAAAAAGAGGAAAAAAGAGGAGAAAGGAGGGATGAAGAGGAAAAAAGAAGAAACAAGTGGAGAAATGAGGAAAAAAGAGAAACAAAAGTGTAGAAATAAGGAATGAAGAGGGAAAAAGGGGGAGGAAAGAGGAAAAAAGAGGAATAGAGGAAAAAAGGAAAAAAGAGGAGAAATGAGGTAAAAAGTGGAAATAAGAGCAAAAAATAGGAGAAATGAGGAAAGAAGAGGAAAAAAGTGGAGAAACAAACTGCATTCATTGAATCATTGAAACAAACTACAATCATTGATTCAATATATCAAATCTTATTCCTTGTTTCAATCGAACAAAACTATCTCTTTTTTTAGTGAACTGTATACGTTCATTCAATGAAAGAGGCTTCACTTGTCTATTCAATGAGTAGAGCTACTCTCATTCTTTCAATGGCACAAGTTTCACGCATTTTATCTTTCAATCTATACATGTTCATTACATGAATCAAACTGTCGTTATTAATTCACTGTGTAAGTTTAATTGATTCAATTTAAACAAACTGCACTCCTTGAATCATTGAATCAAACTACAATCACTGATTCAATGAAGCAAACCTTATTCATTGTTTCAAACGAACAAACATAATTCACTTATTCAGTGAAAACTACTACACTCGTTCATTCAAGGAAACAGTTTGCTCATGATAATTCAATGAGTAGAGGTACTCTTAACGCATTGATTCAATCACACAAATTGCACACATTTACTTCATGAAGCAATCTGTATTTGTCATTTCCATGAATATAGCTACTCATTCATTCAATGTCACAAGTTTCACGCATTGTCTCGATCAAACTACACACTGCATGAACCAAACTGCCCCTATTAATTCAATGTTTCTATTTAATTCATTCAATTTAATGAAAAAAAACTGCATTCATTGAAGCATTTGCATCAATCTACAATCATTGATTCAATGAATCAAACCGTAGTCCTTGTTTTAATCGAACAAACCTATCCCTCTTTTTTCGTTACAAAAACTGCATACATTCATTCAGTTAAAGAAGCTTCACTCCTCTACTCAATGAGTAGAGATACTCTCATTCTTTTAATGGCACAAGTTTCACGCATTCTATCTATCAATCTACACACGTTCACTACATGAATCAAACTGTCGTTATTAATTCAATGTTTAAGTTTAATTCATTTAATTTAATGGAACAAACTGCATTCATTGAATCATTTGCATGAAACTACAATCATTGACTCAATGAAGCAAACCTTATTCATTGTTTCAATCGAACAAACCTAACTCACTTATTTAGTGAATCCTACTACACTCCTTCATTGAAGGAAACAGTTTGCTCATGATACTTCAATGAGTAGAGGTACTTTTAACGCATAGATTCAATCAAACAAATTGCACACATTTAGTTCTGAAGCAATCTGCATTTGTCAATACCATGAATACAGCTACTCATTCTTTCAATCTCACAATTCCACATTGTCTCAATCAAACTGCACACATTCACTCCGTGCACCAAACTGCACGTGTTAATTCAATGAGTAGAGCTTCTCCCATTCAATCAATGTGTCAAGCTTAAACGCTTCTTTTCAATGAAACAAAACTGCATACTTGAATCATTGAATCAAACTTTAATGATTGATTCAGTGAATTAAACGTTATTCAATGCTTCAATGAAACAAACTGCACAAGTTCATACAATGCAAAAGGCTGCACTAATCAATTCAATGAGCAGAGCGATTCTCATCCAGTCAACGTGTCAAGCTTAACGCTGTCATTCAATGAAACAAACTGCATTCATTGAATCAGTGAATCAAACTACAATCATTGATTCTATGAATCAAACCTTATTCGTTGTTTCATACGAAGAACGCTATATCTCTTTTAGGAGAAATGAGGAAGAAAGTGGAAATAAGAGGATAAAATATGAGGAGTGAGGAAAAAAGAGGAAAAAAGGAAAAAGAGGAGAAAGGAGGAGGAAAGAGAAAAAATGAGGAAAAAAGAGGAGAAATGAGGAAAAACGAGGAGTAAAGAGGAAAAAAGATGAAAAAAGAGGAGAAAAGAGGAAAAAGGAGGGAAAAAAGAGGAGAAAAGGGGAAAAAAGTGGAAGAATGAGAAAAAAGAAGAGAAAAGTGGAGAAATGAGGAGAAAAGAGGGATAAAGGCGATAAAATAGGAGAAAGGAGGAGGAAAGAGGAAAAAGGTTGAAAAAGTGGAAAAAAGACGAAAAACGAGGTGAAAGGAGGAAAAATGACGAGAAAAAAGTGGAGAAATGATTGATTGAAAGAGGGCTGAAGAGGAAAAAGGAGGAAACATAGGTGAAAGAAGGAGAAATGTGGAAAAAAGAGAAAAAAAGATGAAAAAGTGGAAAAAAGAGGAGAAAAGAGGAAAAAAGAGGAAGAAAGAGGAAAATAGGGAAAAGGAAAAAAGAGGAAAAAAAGAGGAGAAAGGAGGGATAAAGAGGAAAAAAGAAGAAACAAGTGGAGAAATGAGGAAAAAAGGAAAAAAGAGGAGACAGGAGGAGAAAAGAGGAAAAACGAGGTAAAAAGAAGAAAAAAGAGGAAGAAAGAGGAAAATAGGGAAAAGGAAAAAAGAGGAAAAAAAGAGGAGAAAGGAGGGATGAAGAGGAAAAAAGAAGAAACAAGTGGAGAAATGAGGAAAAAAGAGTAGAAATAAGGAATGAAGAGGAAAAAAGGTGGAGGAAAGAGGAAAAAAGAGGAAAAAGAGGAAAAAAGGAAAAAAGAGGAGAAAGGAGGAGGAAAGAGGAAAAAAGAGGAGAAATGAGGTAAAAAGTGGAAAAAAGAGGAAAAAATAGGAGAAATGAGGAAAAAAGAGGAAAAAAGTGGAGAAACAAACTGCATTCATTGAATCATTGAATCAAACTACAATCATTGATTCAATGTATCAAATCTTATTCCTTGTTTCAATCGAACAAAACTATCTCTTTTTTTTAGTGAACTGTATACGTTCATTCATTGAAAGAGGCTTCACTTGTCTATTCAATGAGTAGAGCTACTCTCATTCTTTCAATGGCACAAGTTTCACGCATTTTATCTTTCAATCTATACATGTTCATTACATGAACCAAACTGTCGTTATTAATTCACTGTGTAAGTTTAATTGATTCAACTTAAACAAACTGCACTCCTTGAATCATTGAATCGAACTACAATCACTGATTCAATGAAGCAAACCTTATTCATTGTTTCAATCGAACAAACATAATTCACTTATTCAGTGAAAACGACTACACTCGTTCATTCAAGGAAACAGTTTGCTCATGATAATTCAATGAGTAGAGGTACTCTTAACGCATTGATTCAATCACACAAATTGCACACATTTACTTCATGAAGCAATCTGTATTTGTCATTTCCATGAATACAGCTACTCATTCATTCAATGTCACAAGTTTCACGCATTGTCTCGATCAAACTACACACTGCATGAACCAAACTGCCCCTATTAATTCAATGTTTCTATTTAATTCATTCAATTTAATGAAAAAAAACTGCATTCATTGAAGCATTTGCATCAATCTACAATCATTGATTCAATGCATCAAACCGTAGTCCTTGTTTTAATCGAACAAACCTATCCCTCTTTTTTCATTACAAAAACTGCATACATTCATTCAGTTAAAGAAGCTTCACTCCTCTACTCAATGAGTAGAGATACTCTCATTCTTTTAATGGCACAAGTTTCACGCATTCTATCTATCAATCTACACACGTTCACTACATGAATCAAACTGTCGTTATTAATTCAATGTTTAGGTTTAATTCATTTAATTTAATGGAACAAACTGCATTCATTGAATCATTTGCATGAAACTACAATCATTGACTCAATGAAGCAAACCTTATTCATTGTTTCAATCGAACAAACCTAACTCACTTATTTAGTGAATCCTACTACACTCCTTCATTGAAGGAAACAGTTTGCTCATGATACTTCAATGAGTAGAGGTACTTTTAACGCATAGATTCAATCAAACAAATTGCACACATTTAGTTCTGAAGCAATCTGCATTTGTCAATACCATGAATACAGCTACTCATTCTTTCAATCTCACAATTCCACATTGTCTCAATCAAACTGCACACATTCACTCCGTGCATCAAACTGCACGTGTTAATTCAATGAGTAGAGCTTCTCCCATTCAATCAATGTGTCAAGCTTAAACGCTTCTTTTCAATGAAACAAAACTGCATACTTGAATCATTGAATCAAACTTTAATGATTGACTCAGTGAATTAAACGTTATTCAATGCTTCAATGAAACAAACTGCACAAGTTCATACAATGCAAAAGGCTGCACTAATCAATTCAATGAGCAGAGCGATTCTCATCCAGTCAACGTGTCAAGCTTAACGCTATCATTCAATGAAACAAACTGCATTCATTGAATCATTGAATCAAACTACAATCATTGATTCTATGAATCAAACCTTATTCCTTGTTTCATACGAAGAAAGCTATATCTCTTTTAGGAGAAATGAGGAAGAAAGCGGAAATAAGAGGATAAAATATGAGGAGTGAGGAAAACAGAGGAAAAAAGGAAAAAGAGGAGAAAGGAGGAGGAAAGAGAAAAAATGAGGAAAAAAGAGGAGAAATAAGGAAAAAAGTGGAAAAAAGAGGAAAAAAGAGGAAAAAAGAGTGGAAATGAGGAAAAACGAGGAGTAAAGAGGAAAAAAGATGAAAAAAGAGGAGAAAAGAGGAAAAAGGAGGGAAAAAAGAGGAGAAAAGAGGAAAAAAGTGGAAGAATGAGAAAAATGAAGAAAAAAGTGGAGAAATAAGGAGAAAAGAGGGATAAAGGCGATAAAATAGGAGAAAGGAGGAGGAAAGAGGAAAAAGGTTGAAAAAGTGGAAAAAAGAGGAAAAAAGAGGTGAAAGGAGGAAAAATGACGAGAAAAAAGTGGAGAAATGATTGATTGAAAGAGGGCTGAAGAGGAAAAAGGAGGAAACATAGGAGAAAGAAGGAGAAATGTGGAAAAAAGAGAAAAAAAGATGAAAAAGTAGAAAAAAGAGGAGAAAAGAGGAAAAAAGTGGAAAAATGTGGAGAAATGAGAAAAAAAGGAAAAAAGAGGAGACAGGAGGAGAAAAGAGAAAAAACGAGGTAAAAAGAAGAAAAAAGAGGAAGAAAGAGGAAAATAGGGAAAAGGAAAAAAGAGGAAAAAAAGAGGAGAAAGGAGGGATGAAGAGGAAAAAAGAAGAAACAAGTGGAGAAATGAGGAAAAAAGAGTAGAAATAAGGAATGAAGAGGAAAAAAGGGGGAGGAAAGAGGAAAAAAGAGGAAAAAGAGGAAAAAAGGAAAAAAGAGGAGAAAGGAGGAGGAAAGAGGAAAAAAGAGGAGAAATGAGGTTAAAAGTGGAAAAAAGAGGAAAAAGTAGGAGAAATGAGGAAAAAAGAGGAAAAAAGTGGAGAAACAAACTGCATTCACTGAATCATTGAATCAAACTACAATCATTGATTCAATATATCAAATCTTATTCAATCGAACAAAACTATCTCTTTTTTTAGTGAACTGTATACGTTCATTCAAAGAAAGAGGCTTCACTTGTCTATTCAATGAGTAGAGCTACTCTCATTCTTTCAATGGCACAAGTTTCACGCATTTTATCTTTCAATCTATACATGTTCATTACATGAACCAAACTGTCGTTCTTAATTCACTGTGTAAGTTTAATTGATTCAATTTAAACAAACTGCACTCCTTGAATCATTGAATCAAACTACAATCACTGATTCAATGAAGCAAACCTTATTCATTGTTTCAAACGAACAAACATAATTCACTTATTCAGTGAAAACTACTAGACTCGTTCATTCAAGGAAACAGTTTGCTCATGATAATTCAATGAGTAGAGGTACTCTTAACGCATTGATTCAATCACACAAATTGCACACATTTACTTCATGAAGCAATCTGTATTTGTCATTTCCATGAATACAGCTACTCATTCATTCAATGTCACAAGTTTCACGCATTGTCTCGATCAAACTACACACTGCATGAACCAAACTGCCCCTATTAATTCAATGTGTCTATTTAATTCATTCAATTTAATGAAAACAACGGCATTCATTGAAGCATTTGCATCAATCTACAAACATTGATTCAATGAATCACACCGTGTTCCTTGTTTTAATCGAACAAACCTATCCCTCTTTTTTCGTTAAAAAAACTGCATACATTCATTCAGTGAAAGAAGCTTCACTCCTCTACTCAATGAGTAGAGATACTCTCATTCTTTTAATGGCACAAGTTTCACGCATTCTATCTATCAATCTACACATGTTCACTACATGAATCAAACTGTCGTTATTAATTCAATGTTTAAGTTTAATTCATTTAATTTAATGAAACAAACTGCATTCATTGAATCATTTGCATGAAACTACAATCATTGACTCAATGAAGCAAACCTTATTCATTGTTTCAATCGAACAAAACTAACTCACTTATTTAGTGAATCCTACTACACTCCTTCATTGAAGGAAACAGTTTGCTCATGATACTTCAATGAGTAGAGGTACTTTTAACGCATTGATTCAATCAAACAAATTGCACACATTTAGTTCTGAAGCAATCTGCATTTGTCAATTCCATGAATACAGCTACTCATTCTTTCAATCTCACAATTTCACATTGTCTCAATCAAACTGCACACATTCACTCCGTGCACCAAACTGCACGTGTTAATTCAATGAGTAGAGCTTCTCCCATTCAATCAATGTGTCAAGCTTAAACGCTTCTTTTCAATGAAACAAAACTGCATACTTGAATCATTGAATCAAACTTTAATGATTGATTCAGTGAATTAAACGTTATTCAATGCTTCAATGAAACAAACTGAACAAGCTGATGAATTGTATGAAACTGCACAAGTTCATACAATGCAAAAGGCTGCACTAATCAATTCAATGAGCAGAGCGATTCTCATTCAGTCAACGTGTCAAGCTTAACGCTGTCATTCAATGAAACAAACTGCATTCATTGAATCATTGAATCAAACTACAATCATTGATTCTATGAATCAAACCTTATTCCTTGTTTCAATCGAAGAAAGCTATATCTCTTTTAGGAGAAATGAGGAAAAAAGCGGAAATAAGAGGACAAAATATGAGGAGTGAGGAAAAAAAGGAAAAAAGGAAAAAGAGGAGAAAGGAGGAGGAAAGAGGAAAAAGGTTGAAAAAGTGGAAAAAAGAGGAAAAAAGAGGTGAAAAGAGGAAAAATGACGAGGAATGAGGAAAAAAGTGGAAAACAGAGGAGAAAAGAGGGATAAAGAGGAAAAAGGAGGAAACAGAGGAGAAAGAAGGAGAAATGAGGAAAAAAGAGAAAAAAAGATGAAAAAGTGGAAAATAGAGGAGAAATGAGGGAAAAAGAGGAAAAAAGGAAAAAAGAGGAGACAGGAGGAGAAAAGAGGAAAAACGAGGTAAAAAGAAGAAAAAAGACGAAGAAAGAGGAAAATAGGGAAAAAGAGTAGAAAGGAGGAAAAAAGAGGAGAAAAGAGGGAATAAGAGGAAAAAAGAGGAGAAAAGAGGAAAAAAGTGGCGAAATTAGGAAAAAAGAGGAAAAAAGAGGAGAAAGGAGGGATGAAGAGGAAAAAAGAAGAAACAAGTGGAGAAATGAGGAAAAAAGAGGAAAAAAGAGTAGAAATAAGGAATGAAGAGGGAAAAAGGGGGAGGAAAGAGGAAAAAAGAGGAAAAAAGTGGAGAAACAAACTGCATTCATTGAATCATTGAATCAAACTACAATCATTGATTCAATGTATCAAATCTTATTCCTTGTTTCAATCGAACAAAACTATCTCTTTTTTTTAGTGAACTGTATACGTTCATTCATTGAAAGAGGCTTCACTTGTCTATTCAATGAGTAGAGCTACTCTCATTCTTTCAATGGCACAAGTTTCACGCATTTTATCTTTCAATCTATACATGTTCATTACATGAACCAAACTGTCGTTATTAATTCACTGTGTAAGTTTAATTGATTCAACTTAAACAAACTGCACTCCTTGAATCATTGAATCGAACTACAATCACTGATTCAATGAAGCAAACCTTATTCATTGTTTCAATCGAACAAACATAATTCACTTATTCAGTGAAAACTACTACACTCGTTCATTCAAGGAAACAGTTTGCTCATGATAATTCAATGAGTAGAGGTACTCTTAACGCATTGATTCAATCACACAAATTGCACACATTTACTTCATGAAGCAATCTGTATTTGTCATTTCCATGAATACAGCTACTCATTCATTCAATGTCACAAGTTTCACGCATTGTCTCGATCAAACTACACACTGCATGAACCAAACTGCCCCTATTAATTCAATGTTTCTATTTAATTCATTCAATTTAATGAAAAAAAACTGCATTCATTGAAGCATTTGCATCAATCTACAATCATTGATTCAATGCATCAAACCGTAGTCCTTGTTTTAATCGAACAAACCTATCCCTCTTTTTTCGTTACAAAAACTGCATACATTCATTCAGTTAAAGAAGCTTCACTCCTCTACTCAATGAGTAGAGATACTCTCATTCTTTTAATGGCACAAGTTTCAGGCATTCTATCTATCAATCTACACATGTTCACTACATGAATCAAACTGTCGTTATTAATTCAATGTTTAAGTTTAATTCATTTAATTTAATGGAACAAACTGCATTCATTGAATCATTTGCATGAAACTACAATCATTGACTCAATGAAGCAAACCTTATTCATTGTTTCAATCGAACAAACCTAACTCACTTATTTAGTGAATCCTACTACACTCCTTCATTGAAGGAAACAGTTTGCTCATGATACTTCAATGAGTAGAGGTACTTTTAACGCATAGATTCAATCAAACAAATTGCACACATTTAGTTCTGAAGCAATCTGCATTTGTCAATACCATGAATACAGCTACTCATTCTTTCAATCTCACAATTCCACATTGTCTCAATCAAACTGCACACATTCACTCCGTGCACCAAACTGCACGTGTTAATTCAATGAGTAGAGCTTCTCCCATTCAATCAATGTGTCAAGCTTAAACGCTTCTTTTCAATGAAACAAAACTGCATACTTGAATCATTGAATCAAACTTTAATGATTGACTCAGTGAATTAAACGTTATTCAATGCTTCAATGAAACAAACTGCACAAGTTCATACAATGCAAAAGGCTGCACTAATCAATTCAATGAGCAGAGCGATTCTCATCCAGTCAACGTGTCAAGCTTAACGCTGTCATTCAATGAAACAAACTGCATTCATTGAATCATTGAATCAAACTACAATCATTGATTCTATGAATCAAACCTTATTCCTTGTTTCATACGAAGAAAGCTATATCTCTTTTAGGAGAAATGAGGAAGAAAGCGGAAATAAGAGGATAAAATATGAGGAGTGAGGAAAACAGAGGAAAAAAGGAAAAAGAGGAGAAAGGAGGAGGAAAGAGAAAAAATGAGGAAAAAAGAGGAGAAATAAGGAAAAAAGTGGAAAAAAGAGGAAAAAAGAGGAAAAAAGAGGGGAAATGAGGAAAAACGAGGAGTAAAGAGGAAAAAAGATGAAAAAAGAGGAGAAAAGAGGAAAAAGGAGGGAAAAAAGAGGAGAAAAGAGGAAAAAAGTGGAAGAATGAGAAAAAAGAAGAAAAAAGTGGAGAAATGAGGAGAAAAGAGGGATAAAGGCGATAAAATAGGAGAAAGGAGGAGGAAAGAGGAAAAAGGTTGAAAAAGTGGAAAAAAGAGGAAAAAAGAGGAGAAAGGAGGAAAAATGACGAGAAAAAAGTGGAGAAATGATTGATTGAAAGAGGGCTGAAGAGGAAAAAGGAGGAAACATAGGAGAAAGAAGGAGAAATGTGGAAAAAAGAGAAAAAAAGATGAAAAAGTGGAAAAAAGAGGAGAAAAGAGGAAAAAAGAGGAAAAATGTGGAGAAATGAGAAAAAAAGGAAAAAAGAGGAGACAGGAGGAGAAAAGAGGAAAAACGAGGTAAAAAGAAGAAAAAAGAGGAAGAAAGAGGAAAATAGGGAAAAGGAAAAAAGAGGAAAAAAAGAGGAGAAAGGAGGGATGAAGAGGAAAAAAGAAGAAACAAGTGGAGAAATGAGGAAAAAAGAGTAGAAATAAGGAATGAAGAGGAAAAAAGGGGGAGGAAAGAGGAAAAAAGAGGAAAAAGAGGAAAAAAGGAAAAAAGAGGAGAAAGGAGGAGGAAAGAGGAAAAAAGAGGAGAAATGAGGTTAAAAGAGGAAAAAGTAGGAGAAATGAGGAAAAAAGAGGAAAAAAGTGGAGAAACAAACTGCATTCACTGAATCATTGAATCAAACTACAATCATTGATTCAATATATCAAATCTTATTCAATCGAACAAAACTATCTCTTTTTTTTAGTGAACTGTATACGTTCATTCAAAGAAAGAGGCTTCACTTGTCTATTCAATGAGTAGAGCTACTCTCATTCTTTCAATGGCACAAGTTTCACGCATTTTATCTTTCAATCTATACATGTTCATTACATGAACCAAACTGTCGTTATTAATTCACTGTGTAAGTTTAATTGATTCAACTTAAACAAACTGCACTCCTTGAATCATTGAATCGAACTACAATCACTGATTCAATGAAGCAAACCTTATTCATTGTTTCAATCGAACAAACATAATTCACTTATTCAGTGAAAACTACTACACTCGTTCATTCAAGGAAACAGTTTGCTCATGATAATTCAATGAGTAGAGGTACTCTTAACGCATTGATTCAATCACACAAATTGCACACATTTACTTCATGAAGCAATCTGTATTTGTCATTTCCATGAATACAGCTACTCATTCATTCAATGTCACAAGTTTCACGCATTGTCTCGATCAAACTACACACTGCATGAACCAAACTGCCCCTATTAATTCAATGTTTCTATTTAATTCATTCAATTTAATGAAAAAAAACTGCATTCATTGAAGCATTTGCATCAATCTACAATCATTGATTCAATGCATCAAACCGTAGTCCTTGTTTTAATCGAACAAACCTATCCCTCTTTTTTCGTTACAAAAACTGCATACATTCATTCAGTTAAAGAAGCTTCACTCCTCTACTCAATGAGTAGAGATACTCTCATTCTTTTAATGGCACAAGTTTCAGGCATTCTATCTATCAATCTACACATGTTCACTACATGAATCAAACTGTCGTTATTAATTCAATGTTTAAGTTTAATTCATTTAATTTAATGGAACAAACTGCATTCATTGAATCATTTGCATGAAACTACAATCATTGACTCAATGAAGCAAACCTTATTCATTGTTTCAATCGAACAAACCTAACTCACTTATTTAGTGAATCCTACTACACTCGTTCATTGAAGGAAACAGTTTGCTCATGATACTTCAATGAGTAGAGGTACTTTTAACGCATAGATTCAATCAAACAAATTGCACACATTTAGTTCTGAAGCAATCTGCATTTGTCAATACCATGAATACAGCTACTCATTCTTTCAATCTCACAATTCCACATTGTCTCAATCAAACTGCACACATTCACTCCGTGCACCAAACTGCACGTGTTAATTCAATGAGTAGAGCTTCTCCCATTCAATCAATGTGTCAAGCTTAAACGCTTCTTTTCAATGAAACAAAACTGCATACTTGAATCATTGAATCAAACTTTAATGATTGACTCAGTGAATTAAACGTTATTCAATGCTTCAATGAAACAAACTGCACAAGTTCATACAATGCAAAAGGCTGCACTAATCAATTCAATGAGCAGAGCGATTCTCATCCAGTCAACGTGTCAAGCTTAACGCTGTCATTCAATGAAACAAACTGCATTCATTGAATCATTGAATCAAACTACAATCATTGATTCTATGAATCAAACCTTATTCCTTGTTTCATACGAAGAAAGCTATATCTCTTTTAGGAGAAATGAGGAAGAAAGCGGAAATAAGAGGATAAAATATGAGGAGTGAGGAAAACAGAGGAAAAAAGGAAAAAGAGGAGAAAGGAGGAGGAAAGAGAAAAAATGAGGAAAAAAGAGGAGAAATAAGGAAAAAAGTGGAAAAAAGAGGAAAAAAGAGGAAAAAAGAGGGGAAATGAGGAAAAACGAGGAGTAAAGAGGAAAAAAGATGAAAAAAGAGGAGAAAAGAGGAAAAAGGAGGGAAAAAGAGGAGAAAAGAGGAAAAAAGTGGAAGAATGAGAAAAAAGAAGAAAAAAGTGGAGAAATGAGGAGAAAAGAGGGATAAAGGCGATAAAATAGGAGAAAGGAGGAGGAAAGAGGAAAAAGGTTGAAAAAGTGGAAAAAAGAGGAAAAAAGAGGAGAAAGGAGGAAAAATGACGAGAAAAAAGTGGAGAAATGATTGATTGAAAGAGGGCTGAAGAGGAAAAAGGAGGAAACATAGGAGAAAGAAGGAGAAATGTGGAAAAAAGAGAAAAAAAGATGAAAAAGTGGAAAAAAGAGGAGAAAAGAGGAAAAAAGAGGAAAAATGTGGAGAAATGAGAAAAAAAGGAAAAAAGAGGAGACAGGCGGAGAAAAGAGGAAAAACGAGGTAAAAAGAAGAAAAAAGAGGAAGAAAGAGGAAAATAGGGAAAAGGAAAAAAGAGGAAAAAAAGAGGAGAAAGGAGGGATGAAGAGGAAAAAAGAAGAAACAAGTGGAGAAATGAGGAAAAAAGAGTAGAAATAAGGAATGAAGAGGAAAAAAGGGGGAGGAAAGAGGAAAAAAGAGGAAAAAGAGGAAAAAAGGAAAAAAGAGGAGAAAGGAGGAGGAAAGAGGAAAAAAGAGGAGAAATGAGGTTAAAAGAGGAAAAAGTAGGAGAAATGAGGAAAAAAGAGGAAAAAAGTGGAGAAACAAACTGCATTCACTGAATCATTGAATCAAACTACAATCATTGATTCAATATATCAAATCTTATTCAATCGAACAAAACTATCTCTTTTTTTTAGTGAACTGTATACGTTCATTCAAAGAAAGAGGCTTCACTTGTCTATTCAATGAGTAGAGCTACTCTCATTCTTTCAATGGCACAAGTTTCACGCATTTTATCTTTCAATCTATACATGTTCATTACATGAACCAAACTGTCGTTCTTAATTCACTGTGTAAGTTTAATTGATTCAATTTAAACAAACTGCACTCCTTGAATCATTGAATCAAACTACAATCACTGATTCAATGAAGCAAACCTTATTCATTGTTTCAAACGAACAAACATAATTCACTTATTCAGTGAAAACTACTAGACTCGTTCATTCAAGGAAACAGTTTGCTCATGATAATTCAATGAGTAGAGGTACTCTTAACGCATTGATTCAATCACATAAATTGCACACATTTACTTCATGAAGCAATCTGTATTTGTCATTTCCATGAATACAGCTACTCATTCATTCAATGTCACAAGTTTCACGCATTGTCTCGATCAAACTACACACTGCATGAACCAAACTGCCCCTATTAATTCAATGTGTCTATTTAATTCATTCAATTTAATGAAAACAACGGCATTCATTGAAGCATTTGCATCAATCTACAAACATTGATTCAATGAATCACACCGTGTTCCTTGTTTTAATCGAACAAACCTATCCCTCTTTTTTCGTTAAAAAAACTGCATACATTCATTCAGTGAAAGAAGCTTCACTCCTCTACTCAATGAGTAGAGATACTCTCATTCTTTTAATGGCACAAGTTTCACGCATTCTATCTATCAATCTACACATGTTCACTACATGAATCAAACTGTCGTTATTAATTCAATGTTTAAGTTTAATTCATTTAATTTAATGAAACAAACTGCATTCATTGAATCATTTGCATGAAACTACAATCATTGACTCAATGAAGCAAACCTTATTCATTGTTTCAATCGAACAAAACTAACTCACTTATTTAGTGAATCCTACTACACTCCTTCATTGAAGGAAACAGTTTGCTCATGATACTTCAATGAGTAGAGGTACTTTTAACGCATTGATTCAATCAAACAAATTGCACACATTTAGTTCTGAAGCAATCTGCATTTGTCAATTCCATGAATACAGCTACTCATTCTTTCAATCTCACAATTTCACATTGTCTCAATCAAACTGCACACATTCACTCCGTGCACCAAACTGCACGTGTTAATTCAATGAGTAGAGCTTCTCCCATTCAATCAATGTGTCAAGCTTAAACGCTTCTTTTCAATGAAACAAAACTGCATACTTGAATCATTGAATCAAACTTTAATGATTGATTCAGTGAATTAAACGTTATTCAATGCTTCAATGAAACAAACTGAACAAGCTGATGAATTGTATGAAACTGCACAAGTTCATACAATGCAAAAGGCTGCACTAATCAATTCAATGAGCAGAGCGATTCTCATTCAGTCAACGTGTCAAGCTTAACGCTGTCATTCAATGAAACAAACTGCATTCATTGAATCATTGAATCAAACTACAATCATTGATTCTATGAATCAAACCTTATTCCTTGTTTCAATCGAAGAAAGCTATATCTCTTTTAGGAGAAATGAGGAAAAAAGCGGAAATAAGAGGACAAAATATGAGGAGTGAGGAAAAAAGAGGAAAAAAGGAAAAAGAGGAGAAGGAGGAGGAAAGAGGAAAAAGGTTGAAAAAGTGGAAAAAAGAGGAAAAAAGAGGTGAAAAGAGGAAAAATGACGAGGAATGAGGAAAAAAGTGGAAAACAGAGGAGAAAAGAGGGATAAAGAGGAAAAAGGAGGAAACAGAGGAGAAAGAAGGAGAAATGAGGAAAAAAGAGAAAAAAAGATGAAAAAGTGGAGAATAGAGGAGAAATGAGGGAAAAAGAGGAAAAAAGGAAAAAAGAGGAGACAGGAGGAGAAAAGAGGAAAAACGAGGTAAAAAGAAGAAGAAAGAGGAAGAAAGAGGAAAATATGGAAAAAGGAGTAGAAAGGAGGAAAAAAGAGGAGAAAAGAGGGAATAATAGGAAAAAAGAGGAGAAAAGAGGAAAAAAGTGGCGAAATTAGGAAAAAAGAGGAAAAAAGAGGAGAAAGGAGGGATGAAGAGGAAAAAAGAAGAAACAAGTGGAGAAATGAGGAAAAAAGAGAAAAAAAGTGTAGAAATAAGGAATGAAGAGGGAAAAAGGGGGAGGAAAGAGGAAAAAAGAGGAAAAGAGGAAAAAAGGAAAAAAGAGGAGAAATGAGGTAAAAAGTGGAAATAAGAGCAAAAAATAGGAGAAATGAGGAAAGAAGAGGAAAAAAGTGGAGAAACAAACTGCATTCATTGAATCATTGAAACAAACTACAATCATTGATTCAATATATCAAATCTTATTCCTTGTTTCAATCGAACAAAACTATCTCTTTTTTTTAGTGAACTGTATACGTTCATTCAATGAAAGAGGCTTCACTTGTCTATTCAATGAGTAGAGCTACTCTCATTCTTTCAATGGCACAAGTTTCACGCATTTTATCTTTCAATCTATACATGTTCATTACATGAATCAAACTGTCGTTATTAATTCACTGTGTAAGTTTAATTGATTCAATTTAAACAAACTGCACTCCTTGAATCATTGAATCAAACTACAATCACTGATTCAATGAAGCAAACCTTATTCATTGTTTCAAACGAACAAACATAATTCACTTATTCAGTGAAAACTACTACACTCGTTCATTCAAGGAAACAGTTTGCTCATGATAATTCAATGAGTAGAGGTACTCTTAACGCATTGATTCAATCACACAAATTGCACACATTTACTTCATGAAGCAATCTGTATTTGTCATTTCCATGAATACAGCTACTCATTCATTCAATGTCACAAGTTTCACGCATTGTCTCGATCAAACTACACACTGCATGAACCAAACTGCCCCTATTAATTCAATGTTTCTATTTAATTCATTCAATTTAATGAAAAAAAACTGCATTCATTGAAGCATTTGCATCAATCTACAATCATTGATTCAATGCATCAAACCGTAGTCCTTGTTTTAATCGAACAAACCTATCCCTCTTTTTTCGTTACAAAAACTGCATACATTCATTCAGTGAAAGAAGCTTCACTCCTCTACTCAATGAGTAGAGATACTCTCATTCTTTTAATGGCACAAGTTTCACGCATTCTATCTATCAATCTACACATGTTCACTACATGAATCAAACTGTCGTTATTAATTCAATGTTTAAGTTTAATTCATTTAATTTAATGAAACAAACTGCATTCATTGAATCATTTGCATGAAACTACAATAATTGACTCAATGAAGCAAACCTTATTCATTGTTTCAATCGAACAAACCTAACTCACTTATTTAGTGAATCCTACTACACTCCTTCATTGAAGGAAACAGTTTGCTCATGATACTTCAATGAGTAGAGGTACTTTTAACGCATTGATTCAATCAAACAAATTGCACACATTTAGTTCTGAAGCAATCTGCATTTGTCAATTCCATGAATACAGCTACTCATTCTTTCAATCTCACAATTCCACATTGTCTCAATCAAACTGCACACATTCACTCCGTGCACCAAACTGCACGTGTTAATTCAATGAGTAGAGCTTCTCCCATTCAATCAATGTGTCAAGCTAAACGCTTCTTTTCAATGAAACAAAACTGCATACTTGAATCATTGAATCAAACTTTAATGATTGACTCAGTGAATTAAACGTTATTCAATGCTTCAATGAAACAAACTGCACAAGTTCATACAATGCAAAAGGCTGCAAAAATCAATTCAATGAGCAGAGCGATTCTCATCCAGTCAACGTGTCAAGCTTAACGCTGTCATTCAATGAAACAAACTGCATTCATTGAATCATTGAATCAAACTACAATCATTGATTCTATGAATCAAACCTTATTCCTTGTTTCATACGAAGAAAGCTATATCTCTTTTAGGAGAAATGAGGAAGAAAGCGGAAATAAGAGGATAAAATATGAGGAGTGAGGAAAACAGAGGAAAAAAGGAAAAAGAGGAGAAAGGAGGAGGAAAGAGAAAAAATGAGGAAAAAAGAGGAGAAATAAGGAAAAAAGTGGAAAAAAGAGGAAAAAAGAGGAAAAAAGAGGGGAAATGAGGAAAAACGAGGAGTAAAGAGGAAGAAAGATGAAAAAAGAGGAGAAAAGAGGAAAAAGGAGGGAAAAAAGAGGAGAAAAGAGGAAAAAAGTGGAAGAATGAGAAAAAAGAAGAAAAAAGTGGAGAAATGAGGAGAAAAGAGGGATAAAGGCGATAAAATAGGAGAAAGGAGGAGGAAAGAGGAAAAAGGTTGAAAAAGTGGAAAAAAGAGGAAAAAAGAGGTGAAAGGAGGAAAAATGACGAGAAAAAAGTGGAGAAATGATTAATTGAAAGAGGGCTGAAGAGGAAAAAGGAGGAAACATAGGAGAAAGAAGGAGAAATGTGGAAAAAAGAGAAAAAAAGATGAAAAAGTGGAAAAAAGACGAGAAAAGAGGAAAAAAGAGGAAAAATGTGGAGAAATGAGAAAAAAAGGAAAAAAGAGGAGACAGGAGGAGAAAAGAGGAAAAACGAGGTAAAAAGAAGAAAAAAGAGGAAGAAAGAGGAAAATAGGGAAAAGGAAAAAAGAGGAAAAAAAAGGAGAAAGGAGGGATGAAGAGGAAAAAAGAAGAAACAAGTGGAGAAATGAGGAAAAAAGAGTAGAAATAAGGAATGAAGAGGAAAAAAGGGGGAGGAAAGAGGAAAAAAGAGGAAAAAGAGGAAAAAAGGAAAAAAGAGGAGAAAGGAGGAGGAAAGAGGAAAAAAGAGGAGAAATGAGGTTAAAAGAGGAAAAAGTAGGAGAAATGAGGAAAAAAGAGGAAAAAAGTGGAGAAACAAACTGCATTCACTGAATCATTGAATCAAACTACAATCATTGATTCAATATATCAAATCTTATTCAATCGAACAAAACTATCTCTTTTTTTTAGTGAACTGTATACGTTCATTCAAAGAAAGAGGCTTCACTTGTCTATTCAATGAGTAGAGCTACTCTCATTCTTTCAATGGCACAAGTTTCACGCATTTTATCTTTCAATCTATACATGTTCATTACATGAACCAAACTGTCGTTCTTAATTCACTGTGTAAGTTTAATTGATTCAATTTAAACAAACTGCACTCCTTGAATCATTGAATCAAACTACAATCACTGATTCAATGAAGCAAACCTTATTCATTGTTTCAAACGAACAAACATAATTCACTTATTCAGTGAAAACTACTAGACTCGTTCATTCAAGGAAACAGTTTGCTCACGATAATTCAATGAGTAGAGGTACTCTTAACGCATTGATTCAATCACACAAATTGCACACATTTACTTCATGAAGCAATCTGTATTTGTCATTTCCATGAATACAGCTACTCATTCATTCAATGTCACAAGTTTCACGCATTGTCTCGATCAAACTACACACTGCATGAACCAAACTGCCCCTATTAATTCAATGTGTCTATTTAATTCATTCAATTTAATGAAAACAACGGCATTCATTGAAGCATTTGCATCAATCTACAAACATTGATTCAATGAATCACACCATGTTCCTTGTTTTAATCGAACAAACCTATCCCTCTTTTTTCGTTAAAAAAACTGCATACATTCATTCAGTGAAAGAAGCTTCACTCCTCTACTCAATGAGTAGAGATACTCTCATTCTTTTAATGGCACAAGTTTCACGCATTCTATCTATCAATCTACACATGTTCACTACATGAATCAAACTGTCGTTATTAATTCAATGTTTAAGTTTAATTCATTTAATTTAATGAAACAAACTGCATTCATTGAATCATTTGCATGAAACTACAATCATTGACTCAATGAAGCAAACCTTATTCATTGTTTCAATCGAACAAAACTAACTCACTTATTTAGTGAATCCTACTACACTCGTTCATTGAAGGAAACAGTTTGCTCATGATACTTCAATGAGTAGAGGTACTTTTAACGCATTGATTCAATCAAACAAATTGCACACATTTAGTTCTGAAGCAATCTGCATTTGTCAATTCCATGAATACAGCTACTCATTCTTTCAATCTCACAATTTCACATTGTCTCAATCAAACTGCACACATTCACTCCGTGCACCAAACTGCACGTGTTAATTCAATGAGTAGAGCTTCTCCCATTCAATCAATGTGTCAAGCTAAACGCTTCTTTTCAATGAAACAAAACTGCATACTTGAATCATTGAATCAAACTTTAATGATTGATTCAGTGAATTAAACGTTATTCAATGCTTCAATGAAACAAACTGAACAAGCTGATGAATTGTATGAAACTGTACTAGATTAACGTGTCCAGCTTAACGCTGTCATTCAATGAAACAAACTGCATTCATTGAATCATTGAATCAATCTACAATCATTGATTCAATGAATCAAACCGTAGTCCTTGTTTTAATCGAACAAACCTATCCCACTTTTTTCGTTACAAAAACTGCATACATTCATTCAGTTAAAGAAGCTTCACTCCTCTACTCAATGAGTAGAGATACTCTCATTCTTTTAATGGCACAAGTTTCACGCATTCTATCTATCAATCTACACATGTTCACTACATGAATCAAACTGTCGTTATTAATTCAATGTTTAAGTTTAATTCATTTAATTTAGTGAAACAAACTGCATTCATTGAATCATTTGCATGAAACTACAATCATTGACTCAATGAAGCAAACCTTATTCATTGTTTTAATCGAACAAACCTAACTCACTTATTTAGTGAATCCTACTACACTCCTTCATTGAAGGAAACAGTTTGCTCATGATACTTCAATGAGTAGAGGTACTTTTAACGCATAGATTCAATCAAACAAATTGCACACATTTAGTTCTGAAGCAATCTGCATTTGTCAATACCATGAATACAGCTACTCATTCTTTCAATCTCACAATTCCACATTGTCTCAATCAAACTGCACACATTCACTCCGTGCACCAAACTGCACGTGTTAATTCAATGAGTAGAGCTTCTCCCATTCAATCAATGTGTCAAGCTAAACGCTTCTTTTCAATGAAACAAAACTGCATACTTGAATCATTGAATCAAACTTTAATGATTGATTCAGTGAATTAAACGTTATTCAATGCTTCAATGAAACAAACTGCACAAGTTCATACAATGCAAAAGGCTGCACTAATCAATTCAATGAGCAGAGCGAATCTCATCCAGTCAACGTGTCAAGCTTAACGCTGTCATTCAATGAAACAAACTGCATTCATTGAATCATTGAATCAAACTACAATCATTGATTCTATGAATCAAACCTTATTCCTTGTTTCATACGAAGAAAGCTATATCTCTTTTAGGAGAAATGAGGAAGAAAGCAGAAATAAGAGGACAAAATATGAGGAGTGAGGAAAAAAGAGGAAAAGAGGAGAAAGGAGGAGGAAAGAGGAAAAATGAGGAAAAAGGAGGAGAAATAAGGAAAAATGTGGAAAAAAGAGGAAAAAATAGGAAAAAAGAGGGGAAATGAGGAAAAAAGAGGAGAAAAGAGGAAAAAGGAGGGAAAAAAGAGGAGAAAAGAGGAAAAAAGTGGAAGAATGAGAAAAAAGAAGAAAAAAGTGGAGAAATGAGGAGAAAAGAGGGATAAAGGCGATAAAATAGGAGAAAGGAGGAGGAAAGAGGAAAAAGGTTGAAAAAGTGGAAAAAAGAGGAAAAAAGAGGTGAAAGGAGGAAAAATGACGAGAAAAAAGTGGAGAAATGATTGATTGAAAGAGGGCTGAAGAGGAAAAAGGAGGAAACATAGGAGAAAGAAGGAGAAATGTGGAAAAAAGAGAAAAAAAGATGAAAAAGTGGAAAAAAGAGGAGAAAAGAGGAAAAAAGAGGAAAAATGTGGAGAAATGAGAAAAAAAGGAAAAAAGAGGAGACAGGAGGAGAAAAGAGGAAAAACGAGGTAAAAAGAAGAAAAAAGAGGAAGAAAGAGGAAAATAGGGAAAAGGAAAAAAGAGGAAAAAAAGAGGAGAAAGGAGGGATGAAGAGGAAAAAAGAAGAAACAAGTGGAGAAATGAGGAAAAAAGAGTAGAAATAAGGAATGAAGAGGAAAAAAGGGGGAGGAAAGAGGAAAAAAGAGGAAAAAGAGGAAAAAAGGAAAAAAGAGGAGAAAGGAGGAGGAAAGAGGAAAAAAGAGGAGAAATGAGGTTAAAAGTGGAAAAAAGAGGAAAAAGTAGGAGAAATGAGGAAAAAAGAGGAAAAAAGTGGAGAAACAAACTGCATTCACTGAATCATTGAATCAAACTACAATCATTGATTCAATATATCAAATCTTATTCAATCGAACAAAACTATCTCTTTTTTTTAGTGAACTGTATACGTTCATTCAAAGAAAGAGGCTTCACTTGTCTATTCAATGAGTAGAGCTACTCTCATTCTTTCAATGGCACAAGTTTCACGCATTTTATCTTTCAATTTATACATGTTCATTACATGAACCAAACTGTCGTTCTTAATTCACTGTGTAAGTTTAATTGATTCAATTTAAACAAACTGCACTCCTTGAATCATTGAATCAAACTACAATCACTGATTCAATGAAGCAAACCTTATTCATTGTTTCAAACGAACAAACATAATTCACTTATTCAGTGAAAACTACTAGACTCGTTCATTCAAGGAAACAGTTTGCTCATGATAATTCAATGAGTAGAGGTACTCTTAACGCATTGATTCAATCACATAAATTGCACACATTTACTTCATGAAGCAATCTGTATTTGTCATTTCCATGAATACAGCTACTCATTCATTCAATGTCACAAGTTTCACGCATTGTCTCGATCAAACTACACACTGCATGAACCAAACTGCCCCTATTAATTCAATGTGTCTATTTAATTCATTCAATTTAATGAAAACAACGGCATTCATTGAAGCATTTGCATCAATCTACAAACATTGATTCAATGAATCACACCGTGTTCCTTGTTTTAATCGAACAAACCTATCCCTCTTTTTTCGTTAAAAAAACTGCATACATTCATTCAGTGAAAGAAGCTTCACTCCTCTACTCAATGAGTAGAGATACTCTCATTCTTTTAATGGCACAAGTTTCACGCATTCTATCTATCAATCTACACATGTTCACTACATGAATCAAACTGTCGTTATTAATTCAATGTTTAAGTTTAATTCATTTAATTTAATGAAACAAACTGCATTCATTGAATCATTTGCATGAAACTACAATCATTGACTCAATGAAGCAAACCTTCTTCATTGTTTCAATCGAACAAAACTAACTCACTTATTTAGTGAATCCTACTACACTCCTTCATTGAAGGAAACAGTTTGCTCATGATACTTCAATGAGTAGAGGTACTTTTAACGCATTGATTCAATCAAACAAATTGCACACATTTAGTTCTGAAGCAATCTGCATTTGTCAATTCCATGAATACAGCTACTCATTCTTTCAATCTCACAATTTCACATTGTCTCAATCAAACTGCACACATTCACTCCGTGCACCAAACTGCACGTGTTAATTCAATGAGTAGAGCTTCTCCCATTCAATCAATGTGTCAAGCTTAAACGCTTCTTTTCAATGAAACAAAACTGCATACTTGAATCATTGAATCAAACTTTAATGATTGATTCAGTGAATTAAACGTTATTCAATGCTTCAATGAAACAAACTGAACAAGCTGATGAATTGTATGAAACTGCACAAGTTCATACAATGCAAAAGGCTGCACTAATCAATTCAATGAGCAGAGCGATTCTCATTCAGTCAACGTGTCAAGCTTAACGCTGTCATTCAATGAAACAAACTGCATTCATTGAATCATTGAATCAAACTACAATCATTGATTCTATGAATCAAACCTTATTCCTTGTTTCAGTCGAAGAAAGCTATATCTCTTTTAGGAGAAATGAGGAAAAAAGCGGAAATAAGAGGACAAAATATGAGGAGTGAGGAAAAAAAGGAAAAAAGGAAAAAGAGGAGAAAGGAGGAGGAAAGAGGAAAAAGGTTGAAAAAGTGGAAAAAAGAGGAAAAAAGAGGTGAAAAGAGGAAAAATGACGAGGAATGAGGAAAAAAGTGGAAAACAGAGGAGAAAAGAGGGATAAAGAGGAAAAAGGAGGAAACAGAGGAGAAAGAAGGAGAAATGAGGAAAAAAGAGAAAAAAGATGAAAAAGTGGAAAATAGAGGAGAAATGAGGGAAAAAGAGGAAAAAAGGAAAAAAGAGGAGACAGGAGGAGAAAAGAGGAAAAACGAGGTAAAAAGAAGAAAAAAGACGAAGAAAGAGGAAAATAGGGAAAAAGAGTAGAAAGGAGGAAAAAAGAGGAGAAAAGAGGGAATAAGAGGAAAAAAGAGGAGAAAAGAGGAAAAAAGTGGCGAAATTAGGAAAAAAGAGGAAAAAAGAGGAGAAAGGAGGGATGAAGAGGAAAAAAGAAGAAACAAGTGGAGAAATGAGGAAAAAAGAGGAAAAAAGAGTAGAAATAAGGAATGAAGAGGGAAAAAGGGGGAGGAAAGAGGAAAAAAGAGGAAAAAAGTGGAGAAACAAACTGCATTCATTGAATCATTGAATCAAACTACAATCATTGATTCAATGTATCAAATCTTATTCCTTGTTTCAATCGAACAAAACTATCTCTTTTTTTTAGTGAACTGTATACGTTCATTCATTGAAAGAGGCTTCACTTGTCTATTCAATGAGTAGAGCTACTCTCATTCTTTCAATGGCACAAGTTTCACGCATTTTATCTTTCAATCTATACATGTTCATTACATGAACCAAACTGTCGTTATTAATTCACTGTGTAAGTTTAATTGATTCAACTTAAACAAACTGCACTCCTTGAATCATTGAATCGAACTACAATCACTGATTCAATGAAGCAAACCTTATTCATTGTTTCAATCGAACAAACATAATTCACTTATTCAGTGAAAACTACTACACTCGTTCATTCAAGGAAACAGTTTGCTCATGATAATTCAATGAGTAGAGGTACTCTTAACGCATTGATTCAATCACACAAATTGCACACATTTACTTCATGAAGCAATCTGTATTTGTCATTTCCATGAATACAGCTACTCATTCATTCAATGTCACAAGTTTCACGCATTGTCTCGATCAAACTACACACTGCATGAACCAAACTGCCCCTATTAATTCAATGTTTCTATTTAATTCATTCAATTTAATGAAAAAAAACTGCATTCATTGAAGCATTTGCATCAATCTACAATCATTGATTCAATGAATCAAACCGTAGTCCTTGTTTTAATCGAACAAACCTATCCCTCTTTTTTCGTTACAAAAACTGCATACATTCATTCAGTTAAAGAAGCTTCACTCCTCTACTCAATGAGTAGAGATACTCTCATTCTTTTAATGGCACAAGTTTCAGGCATTCTATCTATCAATCTACACACGTTCACTACATGAATCAAACTGTCGTTATTAATTCAATGTTTAAGTTTAATTCATTTAATTTAATGGAACAAACTGCATTCATTGAATCATTTGCATGAAACTACAATCATTGACTCAATGAAGCAAACCTTATTCATTGTTTCAATCGAACAAACCTAACTCACTTATTTAGTGAATCCTACTACACTCCTTCATTGAAGGAAACAGTTTGCTCATGATACTTCAATGAGTAGAGGTACTTTTAACGCATAGATTCAATCAAACAAATTGCACACATTTAGTTCTGAAGCAATCTGCATTTGTCAATACCATGAATACAGCTACTCATTCTTTCAATCTCACAATTCCACATTGTCTCAATCAAACTGCACACATTCACTCCGTGCACCAAACTGCACGTGTTAATTCAATGAGTAGAGCTTCTCCCATTCAATCAATGTGTCAAGCTTAAACGCTTCTTTTCAATGAAACAAAACTGCATACTTGAATCATTGAATCAAACTTTAATGATTGACTCAGTGAATTAAACGTTATTCAATGCTTCAATGAAACAAACTGCACAAGTTCATACAATGCAAAAGGCTGCACTAATCAATTCAATGAGCAGAGCGATTCTCATCCAGTCAACGTGTCAAGCTTAACGCTGTCATTCAATGAAACAAACTGCATTCATTGAATCATTGAATCAAACTACAATCATTGATTCTATGAATCAAACCTTATTCCTTGTTTCATACGAAGAAAGCTATATCTCTTTTAGGAGAAATGAGGAAGAAAGCGGAAATAAGAGGATAAAATATGAGGAGTGAGGAAAACAGAGGAAAAAAGGAAAAAGAGGAGAAAGGAGGAGGAAAGAGAAAAAATGAGGAAAAAAGAGGAGAAATAAGGAAAAAAGTGGAAAAAAGAGGAAAAAAGAGGAAAAAAGAGGGGAAATGAGGAAAAACGAGGAGTAAAGAGGAAAAAAGATGAAAAAAGAGGAGAAAAGAGGAAAAAGGAGGGAAAAAAGAGGAGAAAAGAGGAAAAAAGTGGAAGAATGAGAAAAAAGAAGAAAAAGGTGGAGAAATGAGGAGAAAAGAGGGATAAAGGCGATAAAATAGGAGAAAGGAGGAGGAAAGAGGAAAAAGGTTGAAAAAGTGGAAAAAAGAGGAAAAAAGAGGTGAAAGGAGGAAAAATGACGAGAAAAAAGTGGAGAAATGATTGATTGAAAGAGGGCTGAAGAGGAAAAAGGAGGAAACATAGGAGAAAGAAGGAGAAATGTGGAAAAAAGAGAAAAAAAGATGAAAAAGTGGAAAAAAGAGGAGAAAAGAGGAAAAAAGAGGAAAAATGTGGAGAAATGAGAAAAAAAGGAAAAAAGAGGAGACAGGAGGAGAAAAGAGGAAAAACGAGGTAAAAAGAAGAAAAAAGAGGAAGAAAGAGGAAAATAGGGAAAAGGAAAAAAGAGGAAAAAAAGAGGAGAAAGGAGGGATGAAGAGGAAAAAAGAAGAAACAAGTGGAGAAATGAGGAAAAAAGAGTAGAAATAAGGAATGAAGAGGAAAAAAGGGGGAGGAAAGAGGAAAAAAGAGGAAAAAGAGGAAAAAAGGAAAAAAGAGGAGAAAGGAGGAGGAAAGAGGAAAAAAAAGGAGAAATGAGGTTAAAAGAGGAAAAAGTAGGAGAAATGAGGAAAAAAGAGGAAAAAAGTGGAGAAACAACCTGCATTCACTGAATCATTGAATCAAACTACAATCATTGATTCAATATATCAAATCTTATTCAATCGAACAAAACTATCTCTTTTTTTTAGTGAACTGTATACGTTCATTCAAAGAAAGAGGCTTCACTTGTCTATTCAATGAGTAGAGCTACTCTCATTCTTTCAATGGCACAAGTTTCACGCATTTTATCTTTCAATCTATACATGTTCATTACATGAACCAAACTGTCGTTCTTAATTCACTGTGTAAGTTTAATTGATTCAATTTAAACAAACTGCACTCCTTGAATCATTGAATCAAACTACAATCACTGATTCAATGAAGCAAACCTTATTCATTGTTTCAAACGAACAAACATAATTCACTTATTCAGTGAAAACTACTAGACTCGTTCATTCAAGGAAACAGTTTGCTCATGATAATTCAATGAGTAGAGGTACTCTTAACGCATTGATTCAATCACACAAATTGCACACATTTACTTCATGAAGCAATCTGTATTTGTCATTTCCATGAATACAGCTACTCATTCATTCAATGTCACAAGTTTCACGCATTGTCTCGATCAAACTACACACTGCATGAACCAAACTGCCCCTATTAATTCAATGTGTCTATTTAATTCATTCAATTTAATGAAAACAACGGCATTCATTGAAGCATTTGCATCAATCTACAAACATTGATTCAATGAATCACACCGTGTTCCTTGTTTTAATCGAACAAACCTATCCCTCTTTTTTCGTTAAAAAAACTGCATACATTCATTCAGTGAAAGAAGCTTCACTCCTCTACTCAATGAGTAGAGATACTCTCATTCTTTTAATGGCACAAGTTTCACGCATTCTATCTATCAATCTACACATGTTCACTACATGAATCAAACTGTCGTTATTAATTCAATGTTTAAGTTTAATTCATTTAATTTAATGAAACAAACTGCATTCATTGAATCATTTGCATGAAACTACAATCATTGACTCAATGAAGCAAACCTTATTCATTGTTTCAATCGAACAAAACTAACTCACTTATTTAGTGAATCCTACTACACTCCTTCATTGAAGGAAACAGTTTGCTCATGATACTTCAATGAGTAGAGGTACTTTTAACGCATTGATTCAATCAAACAAATTGCACACATTTAGTTCTGAAGCAATCTGCATTTGTCAATTCCATGAATACAGCTACTCATTCTTTCAATCTCACAATTTCACATTGTCTCAATCAAACTGCACACATTCACTCCGTGCACCAAACTGCACGTGTTAATTCAATGAGTAGAGCTTCTCCCATTCAATCAATGTGTCAAGCTTAAACGCTTCTTTTCAATGAAACAAAACTGCATACTTGAATCATTGAATCAAACTTTAATGATTGATTCAGTGAATTAAACGTTATTCAATGCTTCAATGAAACAAACTGAACAAGCTGATGAATTGTATGAAACTGCACAAGTTCATACAATGCAAAAGGCTGCACTAATCAATTCAATGAGCAGAGCGATTCTCATTCAGTCAACGTGTCAAGCTTAACGCTGTCATTCAATGAAACAAACTGCATTCATTGAATCATTGAATCAAACTACAATCATTGATTCTATGAATCAAACCTTATTCCTTGTTTCAATCGAAGAAAGCTATATCTCTTTTAGGAGAAATGAGGAAAAAAGCGGAAATAAGAGGACAAAATATGAGGAGTGAGGAAAAAAGAGGAAAAAAGGAAAAAGAGGAGAAGGAGGAGGAAAGAGGAAAAAGGTTGAAAAAGTGGAAAAAAGAGGAAAAAAGAGGTGAAAAGAGGAAAAATGACGAGGAATGAGAAAAAAAGTGGAAAACAGAGGAGAAAAGAGGGATAAAGAGGAAAAAGGAGGAAACAGAGGAGAAAGAAGGAGAAATGAGGAAAAAAGAGAAAAAAAAGATGAAAAAGTGGAGAATAGAGGAGAAATGAGGGAAAAAGAGGAAAAAAGGAAAAAAGAGGAGACAGGAGGAGAAAAGAGGAAAAACGAGGTAAAAAGAAGAAAAAAGAGGAAGAAAGAGGAAAATTGGGAAAAGGAGTAGAAAGGAGGAAAAAAGAGGAGAAAAGAGGGAATAATAGGAAAAAAGAGGAGAAAAGAGGAAAAAAGTGGCGAAATTAGGAAAAAAGAGGAAAAAAGAGGAGAAAGGAGGGATGAAGAGGAAAAAAGAAGAAACAAGTGGAGAAATGAGGAAAAAAGAGAAAAAAAAGTGTAGAAATAAGGAATGAAGAGGGAAAAAGGGGGAGGAAAGAGGAAAAAAGAGGAAAAGAGGAAAAAAGGAAAAAAGAGGAGAAATGAGGTAAAAAGTGGAAATAAGAGCAAAAAATAGGAGAAATGAGGAAAGAAGAGGAAAAAAGTGGAGAAACAAACTGCATTCATTGAATCATTGAAACAAACTACAATCATTGATTCAATATATCAAATCTTATTCCTTGTTTCAATCGAACAAAACTATCTCTTTTTTTTAGTGAACTGTATACGTTCATTCAATGAAAGAGGCTTCACTTGTCTATTCAATGAGTAGAGCTACTCTCATTCTTTCAATGGCACAAGTTTCACGCATTTTATCTTTCAATCTATACATGTTCATTACATGAATCAAACTGTCGTTATTAATTCACTGTGTAAGTTTAATTGATTCAATTTAAACAAACTGCACTCCTTGAATCATTGAATCAAACTACAATCACTGATTCAATGAAGCAAACCTTATTCATTGTTTCAAACGAACAAACATAATTCACTTATTCAGTGAAAACTACTACACTCGTTCATTCAAGGAAACAGTTTGCTCATGATAATTCAATGAGTAGAGGTACTCTTAACGCATTGATTCAATCACACAAATTGCACACATTTACTTCATGAAGCAATCTGTATTTGTCATTTCCATGAATACAGCTACTCATTCATTCAATGTCACAAGTTTCACGCATTGTCTCGATCAAACTACACACTGCATGAACCAAACTGCCCCTATTAATTCAATGTTTCTATTTAATTCATTCAATTTAATGAAAAAAAACTGCATTCATTGAAGCATTTGCATCAATCTACAATCATTGATTCAATGCATCAAACCGTAGTCCTTGTTTTAATCGAACAAACCTATCCCTCTTTTTTCGTTACAAAAACTGCATACATTCATTCAGTTAAAGAAGCTTCACTCCTCTACTCAATGAGTAGAGATACTCTCATTCTTTTAATGGCACAAGTTTCAGGCATTCTATCTATCAATCTACACACGTTCACTACATGAATCAAACTGTCGTTATTAATTCAATGTTTAAGTTTAATTCATTTAATTTAATGGAACAAACTGCATTCATTGAATCATTTGCATGAAACTACAATCATTGACTCAATGAAGCAAACCTTATTCATTGTTTCAATCGAACAAACCTAACTCACTTATTTAGTGAATCCTACTACACTCCTTCATTGAAGGAAACAGTTTGCTCATGATACTTCAATGAGTAGAGGTACTTTTAACGCATAGATTCAATCAAACAAATTGCACACATTTAGTTCTGAAGCAATCTGCATTTGTCAATACCATGAATACAGCTACTCATTCTTTCAATCTCACAATTCCACATTGTCTCAATCAAACTGCACACATTCACTCCGTGCACCAAACTGCACGTGTTAATTCAATGAGTAGAGCTTCTCCCATTCAATCAATGTGTCAAGCTTAAACGCTTCTTTTCAATGAAACAAAACTGCATACTTGAATCATTGAATCAAACTTTAATGATTGACTCAGTGAATTAAACGTTATTCAATGCTTCAATGAAACAAACTGCACAAGTTCATACAATGCAAAAGGCTGCACTAATCAATTCAATGAGCAGAGCGATTCTCATCCAGTCAACGTGTCAAGCTTAACGCTGTCATTCAATGAAACAAACTGCATTCATTGAATCATTGAATCAAACTACAATCATTGATTCTATGAATCAAACCTTATTCCTTGTTTCATACGAAGAAAGCTATATCTCTTTTAGGAGAAATGAGGAAGAAAGCGGAAATAAGAGGATAAAATATGAGGAGTGAGGAAAACAGAGGAAAAAAGGAAAAAGAGGAGAAAGGAGGAGGAAAGAGAAAAAATGAGGAAAAAAGAGGAGAAATAAGGAAAAAAGTGGAAAAAAGAGGAAAGAAGAGGAAAAAAGAGGGGAAATGAGGAAAAACGAGGAGTAAAGAGGAAAAAAGATGAAAAAAGAGGAGAAAAGAGGAAAAAGGAGGGAAAAAAGAGGAGAAAAGAGGAAAAAAGTGGAAGAATGAGAAAAATGAAGAAAAAAGTGGAGAAATGAGGAGAAAAGAGGGATAAAGGCGATAAAATAGGAGAAAGGAGGAGGAAAGAGGAAAAAGGTTGAAAAAGTGGAAAAAAGAGGAAAAAAGAGGTGAAAGGAGGAAAAATGACGAGAAAAAAGTGGAGAAATGATTGATTGAAAGAGGGCTGAAGAGGAAAAAGGAGAAGTGGAGAAATGAGGAGAAAAGAGGGATAAAGGCGATAAAATAGGAGAAAGAAGGAGAAATGTGGAAAAAAGAGAAAAAAAGATGAAAAAGTGGAAAAAAGAGGAGAAAAGAGGAAAAAAGAGGAAAAATGTGGAGAAATGAGAAAAAAAGGAAAAAAGAGGAGACAGGAGGAGAAAAGAGGAAAAACGAGGTAAAAAGAAGAAAAAAGAGGAAGAAAGAGGAAAATAGGGAAAAGGAAAAAAGAGGAAAAAAGAGGAGAAAGGAGGGATGAAGAGGAAAAAAGAAGAAACAAGTGGAGAAATGAGGAAAAAAGAGTAGAAATAAGGAATGAAGAGGAAAAAAGGGGGAGGAAAGAGGAAAAAAGAGGAAAAAGAGGAAAAAAGGAAAAAAGAGGAGAAAGGAGGAGGAAAGAGGAAAAAAAAGGAGAAATGAGGTTAAAAGAGGAAAAAGTAGGAGAAATGAGGAAAAAAGAGGAAAAAAGTGGAGAAACAAACTGCATTCACTGAATCATTGAATCAAACTACAATCATTGATTCAATATATCAAATCTTATTCAATCGAACAAAACTATCTCTTTTTTTTAGTGAACTGTATACGTTCATTCAAAGAAAGAGGCTTCACTTGTCTATTCAATGAGTAGAGCTACTCTCATTCTTTCAATGGCACAAGTTTCACGCATTTTATCTTTCAATCTATACATGTTCATTACATGAACCAAACTGTCGTTCTTAATTCACTGTGTAAGTTTAATTGATTCAATTTAAACAAACTGCACTCCTTGAATCATTGAATCAAACTACAATCACTGATTCAATGAAGCAAACCTTATTCATTGTTTCAAACGAACAAACATAATTCACTTATTCAGTGAAAACTACTAGACTCGTTCATTCAAGGAAACAGTTTGCTCATGATAATTCAATGAGTAGAGGTACTCTTAACGCATTGATTCAATCACACAAATTGCACACATTTACTTCATGAAGCAATCTGTATTTGTCATTTCCATGAATACAGCTACTCATTCATTCAATGTCACAAGTTTCACGCATTGTCTCGATCAAACTACACACTGCATGAACCAAACTGCCCCTATTAATTCAATGTGTCTATTTAATTCATTCAATTTAATGAAAACAACGGCATTCATTGAAGCATTTGCATCAATCTACAAACATTGATTCAATGAATCACACCGTGTTCCTTGTTTTAATCGAACAAACCTATCCCTCTTTTTTCGTTAAAAAAACTGCATACATTCATTCAGTGAAAGAAGCTTCACTCCTCTACTCAATGAGTAGAGATACTCTCATTCTTTTAATGGCACAAGTTTCACGCATTCTATCTATCAATCTACACATGTTCACTACATGAATCAAACTGTCGTTATTAATTCAATGTTTAAGTTTAATTCATTTAATTTAATGAAACAAACTGCATTCATTGAATCATTTGCATGAAACTACAATCATTGACTCAATGAAGCAAACCTTATTCATTGTTTCAATCGAACAAAACTAACTCACTTATTTAGTGAATCCTACTACACTCCTTCATTGAAGGAAACAGTTTGCTCATGATACTTCAATGAGTAGAGGTACTTTTAACGCATTGATTCAATCAAACAAATTGCACACATTTAGTTCTGAAGCAATCTGCATTTGTCAATTCCATGAATACAGCTACTCATTCTTTCAATCTCACAATTTCACATTGTCTCAATCAAACTGCACACATTCACTCCGTGCACCAAACTGCACGTGTTAATTCAATGAGTAGAGCTTCTCCCATTCAATCAATGTGTCAAGCTTAAACGCTTCTTTTCAATGAAACAAAACTGCATACTTGAATCATTGAATCAAACTTTAATGATTGATTCAGTGAATTAAACGTTATTCAATGCTTCAATGAAACAAACTGAACAAGCTGATGAATTGTATGAAACTGCACAAGTTCATACAATGCAAAAGGCTGCACTAATCAATTCAATGAGCAGAGCGATTCTCATTCAGTCAACGTGTCAAGCTTAACGCTGTCATTCAATGAAACAAACTGCATTCATTGAATCATTGAATCAAACTACAATCATTGATTCTATGAATCAAACCTTATTCCTTGTTTCAATCGAAGAAAGCTATATCTCTTTTAGGAGAAATGAGGAAAAAAGCGGAAATAAGAGGACAAAATATGAGGAGTGAGGAAAAAAGAGGAAAAAAGGAAAAAGAGGAGAAGGAGGAGGAAAGAGGAAAAAGGTTGAAAAAGTGGAAAAAAGAGGAAAAAAGAGGTGAAAAGAGGAAAAATGACGAGGAATGAGGAAAAAAGTGGAAAACAGAGGAGAAAAGAGGGATAAAGAGGAAAAAGGAGGAAACAGAGGAGAAAGAAGGAGAAATGAGGAAAAAAGAGAAAAAAAGATGAAAAAGTGGAGAATAGAGGAGAAATGAGGGAAAAAGAGGAAAAAAGGAAAAAAGAGGAGACAGGAGGAGAAAAGAGGAAAAACGAGGTAAAAAGAAGAAAAAAGAGGAAGAAAGAGGAAAATTGGGAAAAGGAGTAGAAAGGAGGAAAAAAGAGGAGAAAAGAGGGAATAATAGGAAAAAAGAGGAGAAAAGAGGAAAAAAGTGGCGAAATTAGGAAAAAAGAGGAAAAAAGAGGAGAAAGGAGGGATGAAGAGGAAAAAAGAAGAAACAAGTGGAGAAATGAGGAAAAAAGAGAAAAAAAAGTGTAGAAATAAGGAATGAAGAGGGAAAAAGGGGGAGGAAAGAGGAAAAAAGAGGAAAAGAGGAAAAAAGGAAAAAAGAGGAGAAATGAGGTAAAAAGTGGAAATAAGAGCAAAAAATAGGAGAAATGAGGAAAAAAGAGGAAAAAAGTGGAGAAACAAACTGCATTCATTGAATCATTGAATCAAACTACAATCATTGATTCAATGTATCAAATCTTATTCCTTGTTTCAATCGAACAAAACTATCTCTTTTTTTTAGTGAACTGTATACGTTCATTCATTGAAAGAGGCTTCACTTGTCTATTCAATGAGTAGAGCTACTCTCATTCTTTCAATGGCACAAGTTTCACGCATTTTATCTTTCAATCTATACATGTTCATTACATGAACCAAACTGTCGTTATTAATTCACTGTGTAAGTTTAATTGATTCAACTTAAACAAACTGCACTCCTTGAATCATTGAATCGAACTACAATCACTGATTAAATGAAGCAAACCTTATTCATTGTTTCAATCGAACAAACATAATTCACTTATTCAGTGAAAACTACTACACTCGTTCATTCAAGGAAACAGTTTGCTCATGATAATTCAATGAGTAGAGGTACTCTTAACGCATTGATTCAATCACACAAATTGCACACATTTACTTCATGAAGCAATCTGTATTTGTCATTTCCATGAATACAGCTACTCATTCATTCAATGTCACAAGTTTCACGCATTGTCTCGATCAAACTACACACTGCATGAACCAAACTGCCCCTATTAATTCAATGTTTCTATTTAATTCATTCAATTTAATGAAAAAAAACTGCATTCATTGAAGCATTTGCATCAATCTACAATCATTGATTCAATGCATCAAACCGTAGTCCTTGTTTTAATCGAACAAACCTATCCCTCTTTTTTCGTTACAAAAACTGCATACATTCATTCAGTTAAAGAAGCTTCACTCCTCTACTCAATGAGTAGAGATACTCTCATTCTTTTAATGGCACCAGTTTCAGGCATTCTATCTATCAATCTACACACGTTCACTACATGAATCAAACTGTCGTTATTAATTCAATGTTTAAGTTTAATTCATTTAATTTAATGGAACAAACTGCATTCATTGAATCATTTGCATGAAACTACAATCATTGACTCAATGAAGCAAACCTTATTCATTGTTTCAATCGAACAAACCTAACTCACTTATTTAGTGAATCCTACTACACTCCTTCATTGAAGGAAACAGTTTGCTCATGATACTTCAATGAGTAGAGGTACTTTTAACGCATAGATTCAATCAAACAAATTGCACACATTTAGTTCTGAAGCAATCTGCATTTGTCAATACCATGAATACAGCTACTCATTCTTTCAATCTCACAATTCCACATTGTCTCAATCAAACTGCACACATTCACTCCGTGCATCAAACTGCACGTGTTAATTCAATGAGTAGAGCTTCTCCCATTCAATCAATGTGTCAAGCTAAACGCTTCTTTTCAATGAAACAAAACTGCATACTTGAATCATTGAATCAAACTTTAATGATTGATTCAGTGAATTAAACGTTATTCAATGCTTCAATGAAACAAACTGCACAAGTTCATACAATGCAAAAGGCTGCACTAATCAATTCAATGAGCAGAGCGATTCTCATCCAGTCAACGTGTCAAGCTTAACGCTGTCATTCAATGAAACAAACTGCATTCATTGAATCAGTGAATCAAACTACAATCATTGATTCTATGAATCAAACCTTATTCGTTGTTTCATACGAAGAACGCTATATCTCTTTTAGGAGAAATGAGGAAGAAAGTGGAAATAAGAGGATAAAATATGAGGAGTGAGGAAAAAAGAGGAAAAAATGAAAAAGAGGAGAAAGGAGGAGGAAAGAGAAAAAATGAGGAAAAAAGAGGAGAAATGAGGAAAAACGAGGAGTAAAGAGGAAAAAAGATGAAAAAAGAGGAGAAAAGAGGAAAAAGGAGGGAAAAAAGAGGAGAAAAGAGGAAAAAAGTGGAAGAATGAGAAAAAAGAAGAAAAAAGTGGAGAAATGAGGAGAAAAGAGGGATAAAGGCGATAAAATAGGAGAAAGGAGGAGGAAAGAGGAAAAAGGTTGAAAAAGTGGAAAAAAGAGGAAAAACGAGGTGAAAGGAGGAAAAATGACGAGAAAAAAGTGGAGAAATGATTGATTGAAAGAGGGCTGAAGAGGAAAAAGGAGGAAACATAGGAGAAAGAAGGAGAAATGTGGAAAAAAGAGAAAAAAGATGAAAAAGTGGAAAAAAGAGGAGAAAAGAGGAAAAAAGAGGAAGAAAGAGGAAAATAGGGAAAAGGAAAAAAGAGGAAAAAAAGAGGAGAAAGGAGGGATAAAGAGTAAAAAAGAAGAAACAAGTGGAGAAATGAGGAAAAAAGGAAAAAAGAGGAGACAGGAGGAGAAAAGAGGAAAAACGAGGTAAAAAGAAGAAAAAAGAGGAAGAAAGAGGAAAATAGGGAAAAGGAAAAAAGAGGAAAAAAAGAGGAGAAAGGAGGGATGAAGAGGAAAAAAGAAGAAACAAGTGGAGAAATGAGGAAAAAAGAGTAGAAATAAGGAATGAAGAGGAAAAAAGGTGGAGGAAAGAGGAAAAAAGAGGAAAAAGAGGAAAAAAGGAAAAAAGAGGAGAAAGGAGGAGGAAAGAGGAAAAAAGAGGAGAAATGAGGTAAAAAGTGGAAAAAAGAGGAAAAAATAGGAGAAATGAGGAAAAAAGAGGAAAAAAGTGGAGAAACAAACTGCATTCATTGAATCATTGAATCAAACTACAATCATTGATTCAATGTATCAAATCTTATTCCTTGTTTCAATCGAACAAAACTATCTCTTTTTTTTAGTGAACTGTATACGTTCATTCATTGAAAGAGGCTTCACTTGTCTATTCAATGAGTAGAGCTACTCTCATTCTTTCAATGGCACAAGTTTCACGCATTTTATCTTTCAATCTATACATGTTCATTACATGAACCAAACTGTCGTTATTAATTCACTGTGTAAGTTTAATTGATTCAACTTAAACAAACTGCACTCCTTGAATCATTGAATCGAACTACAATCACTGATTAAATGAAGCAAACCTTATTCATTGTTTCAATCGAACAAACATAATTCACTTATTCAGTGAAAACTACTACACTCGTTCATTCAAGGAAACAGTTTGCTCATGATAATTCAATGAGTAGAGGTACTCTTAACGCATTGATTCAATCACACAAATTGCACACATTTACTTCATGAAGCAATCTGTATTTGTCATTTCCATGAATACAGCTACTCATTCATTCAATGTCACAAGTTTCACGCATTGTCTCGATCAAACTACACACTGCATGAACCAAACTGCCCCTATTAATTCAATGTGTCTATTTAATTCATTCAATTTAATGAAAACAACGGCATTCATTGAAGCATTTGCATCAATCTACAAACATTGATTCAATGAATCACACCGTGTTCCTTGTTTTAATCGAACAAACCTATCCCTCTTTTTTCGTTAAAAAAACTGCATACATTCATTCAGTGAAAGAAGCTTCACTCCTCTACTCAATGAGTAGAGATACTCTCATTCTTTTAATGGCACAAGTTTCACGCATTCTATCTATCAATCTACACATGTTCACTACATGAATCAAACTGTCGTTATTAATTCAATGTTTAAGTTTAATTCATTTAATTTAATGAAACAAACTGCATTCATTGAATCATTTGCATGAAACTACAATCATTGACTCAATGAAGCAAACCTTATTCATTGTTTCAATCGAACAAACCTAACTCACTTATTTAGTGAATCCTACTACACTCCTTCATTGAAGGAAACAGTTTGCTCATGATACTTCAATGAGTAGAGGTACTTTTAACGCATTGATTCAATCACACAAATTGCACACATTTACTTCATGAAGCAATCTGTATTTGTCATTTCCATGAATACAGCTACTCATTCATTCAATGTCACAAGTTTCACGCATTGTCTCGATCAAACTACACACTGCATGAACCAAACTGCCCCTATTAATTCAATGTTTCTATTTAATTCATTCAATTTAATGAAAAAAAACTGCATTCATTGAAGCATTTGCATCAATCTACAATCATTGATTCAATGCATCAAACCGTAGTCCTTGTTTTAATCGAACAAACCTATCCCTCTTTTTTCGTTACAAAAACTGCATACATTCATTCAGTTAAAGAAGCTTCACTCCTCTACTCAATGAGTAGAGATACTCTCATTCTTTTAATGGCACAAGTTTCAGGCATTCTATCTATCAATCTACACACGTTCACTACATGAATCAAACTGTCGTTATTAATTCAATGTTTAAGTTTAATTCATTTAATTTAATGGAACAAACTGCATTCATTGAATCATTTGCATGAAACTACAATCATTGACTCAATGAAGCAAACCTTATTCATTGTTTCAATCGAACAAACCTAACTCACTTATTTAGTGAATCCTACTACACTCCTTCATTGAAGGAAACAGTTTGCTCATGATACTTCAATGAGTAGAGGTACTTTTAACGCATAGATTCAATCAAACAAATTGCACACATTTAGTTCTGAAGCAATCTGCATTTGTCAATACCATGAATACAGCTACTCATTCTTTCAATCTCACAATTCCACATTGTCTCAATCAAACTGCACACATTCACTCCGTGCATCAAACTGCACGTGTTAATTCAATGAGTAGAGCTTCTCCCATTCAATCAATGTGTCAAGCTTAAACGCTTCTTTTCAATGAAACAAAACTGCATACTTGAATCATTGAATCAAACTTTAATGATTGACTCAGTGAATTAAACGTTATTCAATGCTTCAATGAAACAAACTGCACAAGTTCATACAATGCAAAAGGCTGCACTAATCAATTCAATGAGCAGAGCGATTCTCATCCAGTCAACGTGTCAAGCTTAACGCTGTCATTCAATGAAACAAACTGCATTCATTGAATCATTGAATCAAACTACAATCATTGATTCTATGAATCAAACCTTATTCCTTGTTTCATACGAAGAAAGCTATATCTCTTTTAGGAGAAATGAGGAAGAAAGCGGAAATAAGAGGATAAAATATGAGGAGTGAGGAAAACAGAGGAAAAAAGGAAAAAGAGGAGAAAGGAGGAGGAAAGAGAAAAAATGAGGAAAAAAGAGGAGAAATAAGGAAAAAAGTGGAAAAAAGAGGAAAAAAGAGGAGAAAAGAGGAAAAAGGAGGGAAAAAAGAGGAGTAAAGAGGAAAAAAGATGAAAAAAGAGGAGAAAAGAGGAAAAAGGAGGGAAAAAAGAGGAGAAAAGAGGAAAAAAGTGGAAGAATGAGAAAAATGAAGAAAAAAGTGGAGAAATAAGGAGAAAAGAGGGATAAAGGCGATAAAATAGGAGAAAGGAGGAGGAAAGAGGAAAAAGGTTGAAAAAGTGGAAAAAAGAGGAAAAAAGAGGTGAAAGGAGGAAAAATGACGAGAAAAAAGTGGAGAAATGATTGATTGAAAGAGGGCTGAAGAGGAAAAAGGAGAAGTGGAGAAATGAGGAGAAAAGAGGGATAAAGGCGATAAAATAGGAGAAAGAAGGAGAAATGTGGAAAAAAGAGAAAAAAAGATGAAAAAGTGGAAAAAAGAGGAGAAAAGAGGAAAAAAGAGGAAAAATGTGGAGAAATGAGAAAAAAAGGAAAAAAGAGGAGACAGGAGGAGAAAAGAGGAAAAACGAGGTAAAAAGAAGAAAAAAGAGGAAGAAAGAGGAAAATAGGGAAAAGGAAAAAAGAGGAAAAAAAGAGGAGAAAGGAGGGATGAAGAGGAAAAAAGAAGAAACAAGTGGAGAAATGAGGAAAAAAGAGTAGAAATAAGGAATGAAGAGGAAAAAAGGGGGAGGAAAGAGGAAAAAAGAGGAAAAAGAGGAAAAAAGGAAAAAAGAGGAGAAAGGAGGAGGAAAGAGGAAAAAAAAGGAGAAATGAGGTTAAAAGAGGAAAAAGTAGGAGAAATGAGGAAAAAAGAGGAAAAAAGTGGAGAAACAAACTGCATTCACTGAATCATTGAATCAAACTACAATCATTGATTCAATATATCAAATCTTATTCAATCGAACAAAACTATCTCTTTTTTTTAGTGAACTGTATACGTTCATTCAAAGAAAGAGGCTTCACTTGTCTATTCAATGAGTAGAGCTACTCTCATTCTTTCAATGGCACAAGTTTCACGCATTTTATCTTTCAATCTATACATGTTCATTACATGAACCAAACTGTCGTTCTTAATTCACTGTGTAAGTTTAATTGATTCAATTTAAACAAACTGCACTCCTTGAATCATTGAATCAAACTACAATCACTGATTCAATGAAGCAAACCTTATTCATTGTTTCAAACGAACAAACATAATTCACTTATTCAGTGAAAACTACTAGACTCGTTCATTCAAGGAAACAGTTTGCTCATGATAATTCAATGAGTAGAGGTACTCTTAACGCATTGATTCAATCACACAAATTGCACACATTTACTTCATGAAGCAATCTGTATTTGTCATTTCCATGAATACAGCTACTCATTCATTCAATGTCACAAGTTTCACGCATTGTCTCGATCAAACTACACACTGCATGAACCAAACTGCCCCTATTAATTCAATGTGTCTATTTAATTCATTCAATTTAATGAAAACAACGGCATTCATTGAAGCATTTGCATCAATCTACAAACATTGATTCAATGAATCACACCGTGTTCCTTGTTTTAATCGAACAAACCTATCCCTCTTTTTTCGTTAAAAAAACTGCATACATTCATTCAGTGAAAGAAGCTTCACTCCTCTACTCAATGAGTAGAGATACTCTCATTCTTTTAATGGCACAAGTTTCACGCATTCTATCTATCAATCTACACATGTTCACTACATGAATCAAACTGTCGTTATTAATTCAATGTTTAAGTTTAATTCATTTAATTTAATGAAACAAACTGCATTCATTGAATCATTTGCATGAAACTACAATCATTGACTCAATGAAGCAAACCTTATTCATTGTTTCAATCGAACAAAACTAACTCACTTATTTAGTGAATCCTACTACACTCCTTCATTGAAGGAAACAGTTTGCTCATGATACTTCAATGAGTAGAGGTACTTTTAACGCATTGATTCAATCAAACAAATTGCACACATTTAGTTCTGAAGCAATCTGCATTTGTCAATTCCATGAATACAGCTACTCATTCTTTCAATCTCACAATTTCACATTGTCTCAATCAAACTGCACACATTCACTCCGTGCACCAAACTGCACGTGTTAATTCAATGAGTAGAGCTTCTCCCATTCAATCAATGTGTCAAGCTTAAACGCTTCTTTTCAATGAAACAAAACTGCATACTTGAATCATTGAATCAAACTTTAATGATTGATTCAGTGAATTAAACGTTATTCAATGCTTCAATGAAACAAACTGAACAAGCTGATGAATTGTATGAAACTGCACAAGTTCATACAATGCAAAAGGCTGCACTAATCAATTCAATGAGCAGAGCGATTCTCATTCAGTCAACGTGTCAAGCTTAACGCTGTCATTCAATGAAACAAACTGCATTCATTGAATCATTGAATCAAACTACAATCATTGATTCTATGAATCAAACCTTATTCCTTGTTTCAATCGAAGAAAGCTATATCTCTTTTAGGAGAAATGAGGAAAAAAGCGGAAATAAGAGGACAAAATATGAGGAGTGAGGAAAAAAGAGGAAAAAAGGAAAAAGAGGAGAAGGAGGAGGAAAGAGGAAAAAGGTTGAAAAAGTGGAAAAAAGAGGAAAAAAGATGTGAAAAGAGGAAAAATGACGAGGAATGAGGAAAAAAGTGGAAAACAGAGGAGAAAAGAGGGATAAAGAGGAAAAAGGAGGAAACAGAGGAGAAAGAAGGAGAAATGAGGAAAAAAGAGAAAAAAAGATGAAAAAGTGGAGAATAGAGGAGAAATGAGGGAAAAAGAGGAAAAAAGGAAAAAAGAGGAGACAGGAGGAGAAAAGAGGAAAAACGAGGTAAAAAGAAGAAAAAAGAGGAAGAAAGAGGAAAATAGGGAAAAGGAAAAAAGAGGAAAAAAAGAGGAGAAAGGAGGGATGAAGAGGAAAAAAGAAGAAACAAGTGGAGAAATGAGGAAAAAAGAGTAGAAATAAGGAATGAAGAGGAAAAAAGGGGGAGGAAAGAGGAAAAAAGAGGAAAAAGAGGAAAAAAGGAAAAAAGAGGAGAAAGGAGGAGGAAAGAGGAAAAAAAAGGAGAAATGAGGTTAAAAGAGGAAAAAGTAGGAGAAATGAGGAAAAAAGAGGAAAAAAGTGGAGAAACAAACTGCATTCACTGAATCATTGAATCAAACTACAATCATTGATTCAATATATCAAATCTTATTCAATCGAACAAAACTATCTCTTTTTTTTAGTGAACTGTATACGTTCATTCAAAGAAAGAGGCTTCACTTGTCTATTCAATGAGTAGAGCTACTCTCATTCTTTCAATGGCACAAGTTTCACGCATTTTATCTTTCAATCTATACATGTTCATTACATGAACCAAACTGTCGTTCTTAATTCACTGTGTAAGTTTAATTGATTCAATTTAAACAAACTGCACTCCTTGAATCATTGAATCAAACTACAATCACTGATTCAATGAAGCAAACCTTATTCATTGTTTCAAACGAACAAACATAATTCACTTATTCAGTGAAAACTACTAGACTCGTTCATTCAAGGAAACAGTTTGCTCATGATAATTCAATGAGTAGAGGTACTCTTAACGCATTGATTCAATCACACAAATTGCACACATTTACTTCATGAAGCAATCTGTATTTGTCATTTCCATGAATACAGCTACTCATTCATTCAATGTCACAAGTTTCACGCATTGTCTCGATCAAACTACACACTGCATGAACCAAACTGCCCCTATTAATTCAATGTGTCTATTTAATTCATTCAATTTAATGAAAACAACGGCATTCATTGAAGCATTTGCATCAATCTACAAACATTGATTCAATGAATCACACCGTGTTCCTTGTTTTAATCGAACAAACCTATCCCTCTTTTTTCGTTAAAAAAACTGCATACATTCATTCAGTGAAAGAAGCTTCACTCCTCTACTCAATGAGTAGAGATACTCTCATTCTTTTAATGGCACAAGTTTCACGCATTCTATCTATCAATCTACACATGTTCACTACATGAATCAAACTGTCGTTATTAATTCAATGTTTAAGTTTAATTCATTTAATTTAATGAAACAAACTGCATTCATTGAATCATTTGCATGAAACTACAATCATTGACTCAATGAAGCAAACCTTATTCATTGTTTCAATCGAACAAAACTAACTCACTTATTTAGTGAATCCTACTACACTCCTTCATTGAAGGAAACAGTTTGCTCATGATACTTCAATGAGTAGAGGTACTTTTAACGCATTGATTCAATCAAACAAATTGCACACATTTAGTTCTGAAGCAATCTGCATTTGTCAATTCCATGAATACAGCTACTCATTCTTTCAATCTCACAATTTCACATTGTCTCAATCAAACTGCACACATTCACTCCGTGCACCAAACTGCACGTGTTAATTCAATGAGTAGAGCTTCTCCCATTCAATCAATGTGTCAAGCTTAAACGCTTCTTTTCAATGAAACAAAACTGCATACTTGAATCATTGAATCAAACTTTAATGATTGATTCAGTGAATTAAACGTTATTCAATGCTTCAATGAAACAAACTGAACAAGCTGATGAATTGTATGAAACTGCACAAGTTCATACAATGCAAAAGGCTGCACTAATCAATTCAATGAGCAGAGCGATTCTCATTCAGTCAACGTGTCAAGCTTAACGCTGTCATTCAATGAAACAAACTGCATTCATTGAATCATTGAATCAAACTACAATCATTGATTCTATGAATCAAACCTTATTCCTTGTTTCAATCGAAGAAAGCTATATCTCTTTTAGGAGAAATGAGGAAAAAAGCGGAAATAAGAGGACAAAATATGAGGAGTGAGGAAAAAAGAGGAAAAAAGGAAAAAGAGGAGAAGGAGGAGGAAAGAGGAAAAAGGTTGAAAAAGTGGAAAAAAGAGGAAAAAAGAGGTGAAAAGAGGAAAAATGACGAGGAATGAGGAAAAAAGTGGAAAACAGAGGAGAAAAGAGGGATAAAGAGCAAAAAGGAGGAAACAGAGGAGAAAGAAGGAGAAATGAGGAAAGAAGAGAAAAAAAGATGAAAAAGTGGAGAATAGAGGAGAAATGAGGGAAAAAGAGGAAAAAAGGAAAAAAGAGGAGACAGGAGGAGAAAAGAGGAAAAACGAGGTAAAAAGAAGAAAAAAGAGGAAGAAAGAGGAAAATTGGGAAAAGGAGTAGAAAGGAGGAAAAAAGAGGAGAAAAGAGGGAATAATAGGAAAAAAGAGGAGAAAAGAGGAAAAAAGTGGCGAAATTAGGAAAAAAGAGGAAAAAAGAGGAGAAAGGAGGGATGAAGAGGAAAAAAGAAGAAACAAGTGGAGAAATGAGGAAAAAAGAGAAAAAAAAGTGTAGAAATAAGGAATGAAGAGGGAAAAAGGGGGAGGAAAGAGGAAAAAAGAGGAAAAGAGGAAAAAAGGAAAAAAGAGGAGAAATGAGGTAAAAAGTGGAAATAAGAGCAAAAAATAGGAGAAATGAGGAAAGAAGAGGAAAAAAGTGGAGAAACAAACTGCATTCATTGAATCATTGAAACAAACTACAATCATTGATTCAATATATCAAATCTTATTCCTTGTTTCAATCGAACAAAACTATCTCTTTTTTTTAGTGAACTGTATACGTTCATTCAATGAAAGAGGCTTCACTTGTCTATTCAATGAGTAGAGCTACTCTCATTCTTTCAATGGCACAAGTTTCACGCATTTTATCTTTCAATCTATACATGTTCATTACATGAATCAAACTGTCGTTATTAATTCACTGTGTAAGTTTAATTGATTCAATTTAAACAAACTGCACTCCTTGAATCATTGAATCAAACTACAATCACTGATTCAATGAAGCAAACCTTATTCATTGTTTCAAACGAACAAACATAATTCACTTATTCAGTGAAAACTACTACACTCGTTCATTCAAGGAAACAGTTTGCTCATGATAATTCAATGAGTAGAGGTACTCTTAACGCATTGATTCAATCACACAAATTGCACACATTTACTTCATGAAGCAATCTGTATTTGTCATTTCCATGAATACAGCTACTCATTCATTCAATGTCACAAGTTTCACGCATTGTCTCGATCAAACTACACACTGCATGAACCAAACTGCCCCTATTAATTCAATGTTTCTATTTAATTCATTCAATTTAATGAAAAAAAACTGCATTCATTGAAGCATTTGCATCAATCTACAATCATTGATTCAATGCATCAAACCGTAGTCCTTGTTTTAATCGAACAAACCTATCCCTCTTTTTTCGTTACAAAAACTGCATACATTCATTCAGTTAAAGAAGCTTCACTCCTCTACTCAATGAGTAGAGATACTCTCATTCTTTTAATGGCACAAGTTTCAGGCATTCTATCTATCAATCTACACACGTTCACTACATGAATCAAACTGTCGTTATTAATTCAATGTTTAAGTTTAATTCATTTAATTTAATGGAACAAACTGCATTCATTGAATCATTTGCATGAAACTACAATCATTGACTCAATGAAGCAAACCTTATTCATTGTTTCAATCGAACAAACCTAACTCACTTATTTAGTGAATCCTACTACACTCCTTCATTGAAGGAAACAGTTTGCTCATGATACTTCAATGAGTAGAGGTACTTTTAACGCATAGATTCAATCAAACAAATTGCACACATTTAGTTCTGAAGCAATCTGCATTTGTCAATACCATGAATACAGCTACTCATTCTTTCAATCTCACAATTCCACATTGTCTCAATCAAACTGCACACATTCACTCCGTGCACCAAACTGCACGTGTTAATTCAATGAGTAGAGCTTCTCCCATTCAATCAATGTGTCAAGCTAAACGCTTCTTTTCAATGAAACAAAACTGCATACTTGAATCATTGAATCAAACTTTAATGATTGATTCAGTGAATTAAACGTTATTCAATGCTTCAATGAAACAAACTGCACAAGTTCATACAATGCAAAAGGCTGCACTAATCAATTCAATGAGCAGAGCGATTCTCATCCAGTCAACGTGTCAAGCTTAACGCTGTCATTCAATGAAACAAACTGCATTCATTGAATCAGTGAATCAAACTACAATCATTGATTCTATGAATCAAACCTTATTCGTTGTTTCATACGAAGAACGCTATATCTCTTTTAGGAGAAATGAGGAAGAAAGTGGAAATAAGAGGATAAAATATGAGGAGTGAGGAAAAAAGAGGAAAAAATGAAAAAGAGGAGAAAGGAGGAGGAAAGAGAAAAAATGAGGAAAAAAGAGGAGAAATGAGGAAAAACGAGGAGTAAAGAGGAAAAAAGATGAAAAAAGAGGAGAAAAGAGGAAAAAGGAGGGAAAAAAGAGGAGAAAAGAGGAAAAAAGTGGAAGAATGAGAAAAAAGAAGAAAAAAGTGGAGAAATGAGGAGAAAAGAGGGATAAAGGCGATAAAATAGGAGAAAGGAGGAGGAAAGAGGAAAAAGGTTGAAAAAGTGGAAAAAAGAGGAAAAACGAGGTGAAAGGAGGAAAAATGACGAGAAAAAAGTGGAGAAATGATTGATTGAAAGAGGGCTGAAGAGGAAAAAGGAGGAAACATAGGAGAAAGAAGGAGAAATGTGGAAAAAAGAGAAAAAAAGATGAAAAAGTGGAAAAAAGAGGAGAAAAGAGGAAAAATGAGGAAGAAAGAGGAAAATAGGGAAAAGGAAAAAAGAGGAAAAAAAGAGGAGAAAGGAGGGATAAAGAGTAAAAAAGAAGAAACAAGTGGAGAAATGAGGAAAAAAGGAAAAAAGAGGAGACAGGAGGAGAAAAGAGGAAAAACGAGGTAAAAAGAAGAAAAAAGAGGAAGAAAGAGGAAAATAGGGAAAAGGAAAAAAGAGGAAAAAAAGAGGAGAAAGGAGGGATGAAGAGGAAAAAAGAAGAAACAAGTGGAGAAATGAGGAAAAAAGAGTAGAAATAAGGAATGAAGAGGAAAAAAGGTGGAGGAAAGAGGAAAAAAGAGGAAAAAGAGGAAAAAAGGAAAAAAGAGGAGAAAGGAGGAGGAAAGAGGAAAAAAGAGGAGAAATGAGGTAAAAAGTGGAAAAAAGAGGAAAAAATAGGAGAAATGAGGAAAAAAGAGGAAAAAAGTGGAGAAACAAACTGCATTCATTGAATCATTGAATCAAACTACAATCATTGATTCAATGTATCAAATCTTATTCCTTGTTTCAATCGAACAAAACTATCTCTTTTTTTTAGTGAACTGTATACGTTCATTCATTGAAAGAGGCTTCACTTGTCTATTCAATGAGTAGAGCTACTCTCATTCTTTCAATGGCACAAGTTTCACGCATTTTATCTTTCAATCTATACATGTTCATTACATGAACCAAACTGTCGTTATTAATTCACTGTGTAAGTTTAATTGATTCAACTTAAACAAACTGCACTCCTTGAATCATTGAATCGAACTACAATCACTGATTAAATGAAGCAAACCTTATTCATTGTTTCAATCGAACAAACATAATTCACTTATTCAGTGAAAACTACTACACTCGTTCATTCAAGGAAACAGTTTGCTCATGATAATTCAATGAGTAGAGGTACTCTTAACGCATTGATTCAATCACACAAATTGCACACATTTACTTCATGAAGCAATCTGTATTTGTCATTTCCATGAATACAGCTACTCATTCATTCAATGTCACAAGTTTCACGCATTGTCTCGATCAAACTACACACTGCATGAACCAAACTGCCCCTATTAATTCAATGTTTCTATTTAATTCATTCAATTTAATGAAAAAAAACTGCATTCATTGAAGCATTTGCATCAATCTACAATCATTGATTCAATGCATCAAACCGTAGTCCTTGTTTTAATCGAACAAACCTATCCCTCTTTTTTCGTTACAAAAACTGCATACATTCATTCAGTTAAAGAAGCTTCACTCCTCTACTCAATGAGTAGAGATACTCTCATTCTTTTAATGGCACAAGTTTCAGGCATTCTATCTATCAATCTACACACGTTCACTACATGAATCAAACTGTCGTTATTAATTCAATGTTTAAGTTTAATTCATTTAATTTAATGGAACAAACTGCATTCATTGAATCATTTGCATGAAACTACAATCATTGACTCAATGAAGCAAACCTTATTCATTGTTTCAATCGAACAAACCTAACTCACTTATTTAGTGAATCCTACTACACTCCTTCATTGAAGGAAACAGTTTGCTCATGATACTTCAATGAGTAGAGGTACTTTTAACGCATAGATTCAATCAAACAAATTGCACACATTTAGTTCTGAAGCAATCTGCATTTGTCAATACCATGAATACAGCTACTCATTCTTTCAATCTCACAATTCCACATTGTCTCAATCAAACTGCACACATTCACTCCGTGCATCAAACTGCACGTGTTAATTCAATGAGTAGAGCTTCTCCCATTCAATCAAAGTGTCAAGCTAAACGCTTCTTTTCAATGAAACAAAACTGCATACTTGAATCATTGAATCAAACTTTAATGATTGATTCAGTGAATTAAACGTTATTCAATGCTTCAATGAAACAAACTGCACAAGTTCATACAATGCAAAAGGCTGCACTAATCAATTCAATGAGCAGAGCGATTCTCATCCAGTCAACGTGTCAAGCTTAACGCTGTCATTCAATGAAACAAACTGCATTCATTGAATCAGTGAATCAAACTACAATCATTGATTCTATGAATCAAACCTTATTCGTTGTTTCATTCGAAGAACGCTATATCTCTTTTAGGAGAAATGAGGAAGAAAGTGGAAATAAGAGGATAAAATATGAGGAGTGAGGAAAAAAGAGGAAAAAATGAAAAAGAGGAGAAAGGAGGAGGAAAGAGAAAAAATGAGGCAAAAAAGAGGAGAAATGAGGAAAAACGAGGAGTAAAGAGGAAAAAAGATGAAAAAAGAGGAGAAAAGAGGAAAAAGGAGGGAAAAAAGAGGAGAAAAGAGGAAAAAAGTGGAAGAATGAGAAAAAAGAAGAAAAAAGTGGAGAAATGAGGAGAAAAGAGGGATAAAGGCGATAAAATAGGAGAAAGGAGGAGGAAAGAGGAAAAAGGTTGAAAAAGTGGAAAAAAGAGGAAAAACGAGGTGAAAGGAGGAAAAATGTCGAGAAAAAAGTGGAGAAATGATTGATTGAAAGAGGGCTGAAGAGGAAAAAGGAGGAAACATAGGAGAAAGAAGGAGAAATGTGGAAAAAAGAGAAAAAAAGATGAAAAAGTGGAAAAAAGAGGAGAAAAGAGGAAAAAAGAGGAAGAAAGAGGAAAATAGGGAAAAGGAAAAAAGAGGAAAAAAAGAGGAGAAAGGAGGGATAAAGAGTAAAAAAGAAGAAACAAGTGGAGAAATGAGGAAAAAAGGAAAAAAGAGGAGACAGGAGGAGAAAAGAGGAAAAACGAGGTAAAAAGAAGAAAAAAGAGGAAGAAAGAGGAAAATAGGGAAAAGGAAAAAAGAGGAAAAAAAGAGGAGAAAGGAGGGATGAAGAGGAAAAAAGAAGAAACAAGTGGAGAAATGAGGAAAAAAGAGTAGAAATAAGGAATGAAGAGGAAAAAAGGTGGAGGAAAGAGGAAAAAAGAGGAAAAAGAGGAAAAAAGGAAAAAAGAGGAGAAAGGAGGAGGAAAGAGGAAAAAAGAGGAGAAATGAGGTAAAAAGTGGAAAAAAGAGGAAAAAATAGGAGAAATGAGGAAAAAAGAGGAAAAAAGTGGAGAAACAAACTGCATTCATTGAATCATTGAATCAAACTACAATCATTGATTCAATGTATCAAATCTTATTCCTTGTTTCAATCGAACAAAACTATCTCTTTTTTTTAGTGAACTGTATACGTTCATTCATTGAAAGAGGCTTCACTTGTCTATTCAATGAGTAGAGCTACTCTCATTCTTTCAATGGCACAAGTTTCACGCATTTTATCTTTCAATCTATACATGTTCATTACATGAACCAAACTGTCGTTATTAATTCACTGTGTAAGTTTAATTGATTCAACTTAAACAAACTGCACTCCTTGAATCATTGAATCGAACTACAATCACTGATTAAATGAAGCAAACCTTATTCATTGTTTCAATCGAACAAACATAATTCACTTATTCAGTGAAAACTACTACACTCGTTCATTCAAGGAAACAGTTTGCTCATGATAATTCAATGAGTAGAGGTACTCTTAACGCATTGATTCAATCACACAAATTGCACACATTTACTTCATGAAGCAATCTGTATTTGTCATTTCCATGAATACAGCTACTCATTCATTCAATGTCACAAGTTTCACGCATTGTCTCGATCAAACTACACACTGCATGAACCAAACTGCCCCTATTAATTCAATGTTTCTATTTAATTCATTCAATTTAATGAAAAAAAACTGCATTCATTGAAGCATTTGCATCAATCTACAATCATTGATTCAATGCATCAAACCGTAGTCCTTGTTTTAATCGAACAAACCTATCCCTCTTTTTTCGTTACAAACACTGCATACATTCATTCAGTGAAAGAAGCTTCACTCCTCTACTCAATGAGTAGAGATACTCTCATTCTTTTAATGGCACAAGTTTCACGCATTCTATCTATCAATCTACACACGTTCACTACATGAATCAAACTGTCGTTATTAATTCAATGTTTAAGTTTAATTCATTTAATTTAATGGAACAAACTGCATTCATTGAATCATTTGCATGAAACTACAATCATTGACTCATTGAAGCAAACCTTATTCATTGTTTCAATCGAACAAACCTAACTCACTTATTTAGTGAATCCTACTACACTCCTTCATTGAAGGAAACAGTTTGCTCATGATACTTCAATGAGTAGAGGTACTTTTAACGCATAGATTCAATCAAACAAATTGCACACATTTAGTTCTGAAGCAATCTGCATTTGTCAATACCATGAATACAGCTACTCATTCTTTCAATCTCACAATTCCACATTGTCTCAATCAAACTGCACACATTCACTCCGTGCATCAAACTGCACGTGTTAATTCAATGAGTAGAGCTTCTCCCATTCAATCAATGTGTCAAGCTTAAACGCTTCTTTTCAATGAAACAAAACTGCATACTTGAATCATTGAATCAAACTTTAATGATTGACTCAGTGAATTAAACGTTATTCAATGCTTCAATGAAACAAACTGCACAAGTTCATACAATGCAAAAGGCTGCACTAATCAATTCAATGAGCAGAGCGATTCTCATCCAGTCAACGTGTCAAGCTTAACGCTGTCATTCAATGAAACAAACTGCATTCATTGAATCATTGAATCAAACTACAATCATTGATTCTATGAATCAAACCTTATTCCTTGTTTCATACGAAGAAAGCTATATCTCTTTTAGGAGAAATGAGGAAGAAAGCGGAAATAAGAGGATAAAATATGAGGAGTGAGGAAAACAGAGGAAAAAAGGAAAAAGAGGAGAAAGGAGGAGGAAAGAGAAAAAATGAGGAAAAAAGAGGAGAAATAAGGAAAAAAGTGGAAAAAAGAGGAAAAAAGAGGGGAAATGAGGAAAAACGAGGAGTAAAGAGGAAAAAAGATGAAAAAAGAGGAGAAAAGAGGAAAAAGGAGGGAAAAAAGAGGAGAAAAGAGGAAAAAAGTGGAAGAATGAGAAAAATGAAGAAAAAAGTGGAGAAATAAGGAGAAAAGAGGGATAAAGGCGATAAAATAGGAGAAAGGAGGAGGAAAGAGGAAAAAGGTTGAAAAAGTGGAAAAAAGAGGAAAAAAGAGGTGAAAGGAGGAAAAATGACGAGAAAAAAGTGGAGAAATGATTGATTGAAAGAGGGCTGAAGAGGAAAAAGGAGGAAACATAGGAGAAAGAAGGAGAAATGTGGAAAAAAGAGAAAAAAAGATGAAAAAGTGGAAAAAAGAGGAGAAAAGAGGAAAAAAGTGGAAAAATGTGGAGAAATGAGAAAAAAAGGAAAAAAGAGGAGACAGGAGGAGAAAAGAGGAAAAACGAGGTAAAAAGAAGAAAAAAGAGGAAGAAAGAGGAAAATAGGGAAAAGGAAAAAAGAGGAAAAAAAGAGGAGAAAGGAGGGATGAAGAGGAAAAAAGAAGAAACAAGTGGAGAAATGAGGAAAAAAGAGTAGAAATAAGGAATGAAGAGGAAAAAGGGGGAGGAAAGAGGAAAAAAGAGGAAAAAGAGGAAAAAAGGAAAAAAGAGGAGAAAGGAGGAGGAAAGAGGAAAAAAGAGGAGAAATGAGGTTAAAAGTGGAAAAAAGAGGAAAAAGTAGGAGAAATGAGGAAAAAAGAGGAAAAAAGTGGAGAAACAAACTGCATTCACTGAATCATTGAATCAAACTACAATCATTGATTCAATATATCAAATCTTATTCAATCGAACAAAACTATCTCTTTTTTTAGTGAACTGTATACGTTCATTCAAAGAAAGAGGCTTCACTTGTCTATTCAATGAGTAGAGCTACTCTCATTCTTTCAATGGCACAAGTTTCACGCATTTTATCTTTCAATCTATACATGTTCATTACATGAACCAAACTGTCGTTCTTAATTCACTGTGTAAGTTTAATTGATTCAATTTAAACAAACTGCACTCCTTGAATCATTGAATCAAACTACAATCACTGATTCAATGAAGCAAACCTTATTCATTGTTTCAAACGAACAAACATAATTCACTTATTCAGTGAAAACTACTAGACTCGTTCATTCAAGGAAACAGTTTGCTCATGATAATTCAATGAGTAGAGGTACTCTTAACGCATTGATTCAATCACACAAATTGCACACATTTACTTCATGAAGCAATCTGTATTTGTCATTTCCATGAATACAGCTACTCATTCATTCAATGTCACAAGTTTCACGCATTGTCTCGATCAAACTACACACTGCATGAACCAAACTGCCCCTATTAATTCAATGTGTCTATTTAATTCATTCAATTTAATAAAAACAACGGCATTCATTGAAGCATTTGCATCAATCTACAAACATTGATTCAATGAATCACACCGTGTTCCTTGTTTTAATCGAACAAACCTATCCCTCTTTTTTCGTTAAAAAAACTGCATACATTCATTCAGTGAAAGAAGCTTCACTCCTCTACTCAATGAGTAGAGATACTCTCATTCTTTTAATGGCACAAGTTTCACGCATTCTATCTATCAATCTACACATGTTCACTACATGAATCAAACTGTCGTTATTAATTCAATGTTTAAGTTTAATTCATTTAATTTAATGAAACAAACTGCATTCATTGAATCATTTGCATGAAACTACAATCATTGACTCAATGAAGCAAACCTTATTCATTGTTTCAATCGAACAAAACTAACTCACTTATTTAGTGAATCCTACTACACTCCTTCATTGAAGGAAACAGTTTGCTCATGATACTTCAATGAGTAGAGGTACTTTTAACGCATTGATTCAATCAAACAAATTGCACACATTTAGTTCTGAAGCAATCTGCATTTGTCAATTCCATGAATACAGCTACTCATTCTTTCAATCTCACAATTTCACATTGTCTCAATCAAACTGCACACATTCACTCCGTGCACCAAACTGCACGTGTTAATTCAATGAGTAGAGCTTCTCCCATTCAATCAATGTGTCAAGCTTAAACGCTTCTTTTCAATGAAACAAAACTGCATACTTGAATCATTGAATCAAACTTTAATGATTGATTCAGTGAATTAAACGTTATTCAATGCTTCAATGAAACAAACTGAACAAGCTGATGAATTGTATGAAACTGCACAAGTTCATACAATGCAAAAGGCTGCACTAATCAATTCAATGAGCAGAGCGATTCTCATTCAGTCAACGTGTCAAGCTTAACGCTGTCATTCAATGAAACAAACTGCATTCATTGAATCATTGAATCAAACTACAATCATTGATTCTATGAATCAAACCTTATTCCTTGTTTCAATCGAAGAAAGCTATATCTCTTTTAGGAGAAATGAGGAAAAAAGCGGAAATAAGAGGACAAAATATGAGGAGTGAGGAAAAAAAGGAAAAAAGGAAAAAGAGGAGAAAGGAGGAGGAAAGAGGAAAAAGGTTGAAAAAGTGGAAAAAAGAGGAAAAAAGAGGTGAAAAGAGGAAAAATGACGAGGAATGAGGAAAAAAGTGGAAAACAGAGGAGAAAAGAGGGATAAAGAGGAAAAAGGAGGAAACAGAGGAGAAAGAAGGAGAAATGAGGAAAAAAGAGAAAAAAGATGAAAAAGTGGAAAATAGAGGAGAAATGAGGGAAAAAGAGGAAAAAAGGAAAAAAGAGGAGACAGGAGGAGAAAAGAGGAAAAACGAGGTAAAAAGAAGAAAAAAGACGAAGAAAGAGGAAAATAAGGAAAAAGAGTAGAAAGGAGGAAAAAAGAGGAGAAAAGAGGGAATAAGAGGAAAAAAGAGGAGAAAAGAGGAAAAAAGTGGCGAAATTAGGAAAAAAGAGGAAAAAAGAGGAGAAAGGAGGGATGAAGAGGAAAAAAGAAGAAACAAGTGGAGAAATGAGGAAAAAAGAGGAAAAAAGAGTAGAAATAAGGAATGAAGAGGGAAAAAGGGGGAGGAAAGAGGAAAAAAGAGGAAAAAAGTGGAGAAACAAACTGCATTCATTGAATCATTGAATCAAACTACAACCATTGATTCAATGTATCAAATCTTATTCCTTGTTTCAATCGAACAAAACTATCTCTTTTTTTTAGTGAACTGTATACGTTCATTCATTGAAAGAGGCTTCACTTGTCTATTCAATGAGTAGAGCTACTCTCATTCTTTCAATGGCACAAGTTTCACGCATTTTATCTTTCAATCTATACATGTTCATTACATGAACCAAACTGTCGTTATTAATTCACTGTGTAAGTTTAATTGATTCAACTTAAACAAACTGCACTCCTTGAATCATTGAATCGAACTACAATCACTGATTCAATGAAGCAAACCTTATTCATTGTTTCAATCGAACAAACATAATTCACTTATTCAGTGAAAACTACTACACTCGTTCATTCAAGGAAACAGTTTGCTCATGATAATTCAATGAGTAGAGGTACTCTTAACGCATTGATTCAATCACACAAATTGCACACATTTACTTCATGAAGCAATCTGTATTTGTCATTTCCATGAATACAGCTACTCATTCATTCAATGTCACAAGTTTCACGCATTGTCTCGATCAAACTACACACTGCATGAACCAAACTGCCCCTATTAATTCAATGTTTCTATTTAATTCATTCAATTTAATGAAAAAAAACTGCATTCATTGAAGCATTTGCATCAATCTACAATCATTGATTCAATGCATCAAACCGTAGTCCTTGTTTTAATCGAACAAACCTATCCCTCTTTTTTCGTTACAAAAACTGCATACATTCATTCAGTTAAAGAAGCTTCACTCCTCTACTCAATGAGTAGAGATACTCTCATTCTTTTAATGGCACAAGTTTCACGCATTCTATCTATCAATCTACACACGTTCACTACATGAATCAAACTGTCGTTATTAATTCAATGTTTAAGTTTAATTCATTTAATTTAATGGAACAAACTGCATTCATTGAATCATTTGCATGAAACTACAATCATTGACTCAATGAAGCAAACCTTATTCATTGTTTCAATCGAACAAACCTAACTCACTTATTTAGTGAATCCTACTACACTCCTTCATTGAAGGAAACAGTTTGCTCATGATACTTCAATGAGTAGAGGTACTTTTAACGCATAGATTCAATCAAACAAATTGCACACATTTAGTTCTGAAGCAATCTGCATTTGTCAATACCATGAATACAGCTACTCATTCTTTCAATCTCACAATTCCACATTGTCTCAATCAAACTGCACACATTCACTCCGTGCACCAAACTGCACGTGTTAATTCAATGAGTAGAGCTTCTCCCATTCAATCAATGTGTCAAGCTTAAACGCTTCTTTTCAATGAAACAAAACTGCATACTTGAATCATTGAATCAAACTTTAATGATTGACTCAGTGAATTAAACGTTATTCAATGCTTCAATGAAACAAACTGCACAAGTTCATACAATGCAAAAGGCTGCACTAATCAATTCAATGAGCAGAGCGATTCTCATCCAGTCAACGTGTCAAGCTTAACGCTGTCATTCAATGAAACAAACTGCATTCATTGAATCATTGAATCAAACTACAATCATTGATTCTATGAATCAAACCTTATTCCTTGTTTCATACGAAGAAAGCTATATCTCTTTTAGGAGAAATGAGGAAGAAAGCGGAAATAAGAGGATAAAATATGAGGAGTGAGGAAAACAGAGGAAAAAAGGAAAAAGAGGAGAAAGGAGGAGGAAAGAGAAAAAATGAGGAAAAAAGAGGAGAAATAAGGAAAAAAGTGGAAAAAAGAGGAAAAAAGAGGAAAAAAGAGGGGAAATGAGGAAAAACGAGGAGTAAAGAGGAAAAAAGATGAAAAAAGAGGAGAAAAGAGGAAAAAGGAGGGAAAAAAGAGGAGAAAAGAGGAAAAAAGTGGAAGAATGAGAAAAAAGAAGAAAAAAGTGGAGAAATGAGGAGAAAAGAGGGATAAAGGCGATAAAATAGGAGAAAGGAGGAGGAAAGAGGAAAAAGGTTGAAAAAGTGGAAAAAAGAGGAAAAAAGAGGTGAAAGGAGGAAAAATGACGAGAAAAAAGTGGAGAAATGATTGATTGAAAGAGGGCTGAAGAGGAAAAAGGAGGAAACATAGGAGAAAGAAGGAGAAATGTGGAAAAAAGAGAAAAAAAGATGAAAAAGTGGAAAAAAGAGGAGAAAAGAGGAAAAAAGAGGAAAAATGTGGAGAAATGAGAAAAAAAGGAAAAAAGAGGAGACAGGAGGAGAAAAGAGGAAAAACGAGGTAAAAAGAAGAAAAAAGAGGAAGAAAGAGGAAAATAGGGAAAAGGAAAAAAGAGGAAAAAAAGAGGAGAAAGGAGGGATGAAGAGGAAAAAAGAAGAAACAAGTGGAGAAATGAGGAAAAAAGAGTAGAAATAAGGAATGAAGAGGAAAAAAGGGGGAGGAAAGAGGAAAAAAGAGGAAAAAGAGGAAAAAAGGAAAAAAGAGGAGAAAGGAGGAGGAAAGAGGAAAAAAGAGGAGAAATGAGGTTAAAAGAGGAAAAAGTAGGAGAAATGAGGAAAAAAGAGGAAAAAAGTGGAGAAACAAACTGCATTCACTGAATCATTGAATCAAACTACAATCATTGATTCAATATATCAAATCTTATTCAATCGAACAAAACTATCTCTTTTTTTTAGTGAACTGTATACGTTCATTCAAAGAAAGAGGCTTCACTTGTCTATTCAATGAGTAGAGCTACTCTCATTCTTTCAATGGCACAAGTTTCACGCATTTTATCTTTCAATCTATACATGTTCATTACATGAACCAAACTGTCGTTCTTAATTCACTGTGTAAGTTTAATTGATTCAATTTAAACAAACTGCACTCCTTGAATCATTGAATCAAACTACAATCACTGATTCAATGAAGCAAACCTTATTCATTGTTTCAAACGAACAAACATAATTCACTTATTCAGTGAAAACTACTAGACTCGTTCATTCAAGGAAACAGTTTGCTCATGATAATTCAATGAGTAGAGGTACTCTTAACGCATTGATTCAATCACACAAATTGCACACATTTACTTCATGAAGCAATCTGTATTTGTCATTTCCATGAATACAGCTACTCATTCATTCAATGTCACAAGTTTCACGCATTGTCTCGATCAAACTACACACTGCATGAACCAAACTGCCCCTATTAATTCAATGTGTCTATTTAATTCATTCAATTTAATGAAAACAACGGCATTCATTGAAGCATTTGCATCAATCTACAAACATTGATTCAATGAATCACACCGTGTTCCTTGTTTTAATCGAACAAACCTATCCCTCTTTTTTCGTTAAAAAAACTGCATACATTCATTCAGTGAAAGAAGCTTCACTCCTCTACTCAATGAGTAGAGATACTCTCATTCTTTTAATGGCACAAGTTTCACGCATTCTATCTATCAATCTACACATGTTCACTACATGAATCAAACTGTCGTTATTAATTCAATGTTTAAGTTTAATTCATTTAATTTAATGAAACAAACTGCATTCATTGAATCATTTGCATGAAACTACAATGAAGCAAACCTTATTCATTGTTTCAATCGAACAAACCTAACTCACTTATTTAGTGAATCCTACTACACTCCTTCATTGAAGGAAACAGTTTGCTCATGATACTTCAATGAGTAGAGGTACTTTTAACGCATTGATTCAATCAAACAAATTGCACACATTTAGTTCTGAAGCAATCTGCATTTGTCAATTCCATGAATACAGCTACTCATTCTTTCAATCTCACAATTCCACATTGTCTCAATCAAACTGCACACATTCACTCCGTGCACCAAACTGCACGTGTTAATTCAATGAGTAGAGCTTCTCCCATTCAATCAATGTGTCAAGCTAAACGCTTCTTTTCAATGAAACAAAACTGCATACTTGAATCATTGAATCAAACTTTAATGATTGACTCAGTGAATTAAACGTTATTCAATGCTTCAATGAAACAAACTGCACAAGTTCATACAATGCAAAAGGCTGCACTAATCAATTCAATGAGCAGAGCGATTCTCATCCAGTCAACGTGTCAAGCTTAACGCTGTCATTCAATGAAACAAACTGCATTCATTGAATCATTGAATCAAACTACAATCATTGATTCTATGAATCAAACCTTATTCCTTGTTTCATACGAAGAAAGCTATATCTCTTTTAGGAGAAATGAGGAAGAAAGCGGAAATAAGAGGATAAAATATGAGGAGTGAGGAAAACAGAGGAAAAAAGGAAAAAGAGGAGAAAGGAGGAGGAAAGAGAAAAAATGAGGAAAAAAGAGGAGAAATAAGGAAAAAAGTGGAAAAAAGAGGAAAAAATAGGAAAAAAGAGGGGAAATGAGGAAAAACGAGGAGTAAAGAGGAAAAAAGATGAAAAAAGAGGAGAAAAGAGGAAAAAGGAGGGAAAAAAGAGGAGAAAAGAGGAAAAAAGTGGAAGAATGAGAAAAAAGAAGAAAAAAGTGGAGAAATGAGGAGAAAAGAGGGATAAAGGCGATAAAATAGGAGAAAGGAGGAGGAAAGAGGAAAAAGGTTGAAAAAGTGGAAAAAAGATGAAAAAAGAGGTGAAAGGAGGAAAAATGACGAGAAAAAAGTGGAGAAATGATTGATTGAAAGAGGGCTGAAGAGGAAAAAGGAGGAAACATAGGAGAAAGAAGGAGAAATGTGGAAAAAAGAGAAAAAAAGATGAAAAAGTGGAAAAAAGAGGAGAAAAGAGGAAAAAAGAGGAAAAATGTGGAGAAATGAGAAAAAAAGGAAAAAAGAGGAGACAGGAGGAGAAAAGAGGAAAAACGAGGTAAAAAGAAGAAAAAAGAGGAAGAAAGAGGAAAATAGGGAAAAGGAAAAAAGAGGAAAAAAAGAGGAGAAAGGAGGGATGAAGAGGAAAAAAGAAGAAACAAGTGGAGAAATGAGGAAAAAAGAGTAGAAATAAGGAATGAAGAGGAAAAAAGGGGGAGGAAAGAGGAAAAAAGAGGAAAAAGAGGAAAAAAGGAAAAAAGAGGAGAAAGGAGGAGGAAAGAGGAAAAAAGAGGAGGAATGAGGTTAAAAGAGGAAAAAGTAGGAGAAATGAGGAAAAAAGAGGAAAAAATTGGAGAAACAAACTGCATTCACTGAATCATTGAATCAAACTACAATCATTGATTCAATATATCAAATCTTATTCAATCGAACAAAACTATCTCTTTTTTTTAGTGAACTGTATACGTTCATTCAAAGAAAGAGGCTTCACTTGTCTATTCAATGAGTAGAGCTACTCTCATTCTTTCAATGGCACAAGTTTCACGCATTTTATCTTTCAATCTATACATGTTCATTACATGAACCAAACTGTCGTTCTTAATTCACTGTGTAAGTTTAATTGATTCAATTTAAACAAACTGCACTCCTTGAATCATTGAATCAAACTACAATCACTGATTCAATGAAGCAAACCTTATTCATTGTTTCAAACGAACAAACATAATTCACTTATTCAGTGAAAACTACTAGACTCGTTCATTCAAGGAAACAGTTTGCTCATGATAATTCAATGAGTAGAGGTACTCTTAACGCATTGATTCAATCACACAAATTGCACACATTTACTTCATGAAGCAATCTGTATTTGTCATTTCCATGAATACAGCTACTCATTCATTCAATGTCACAAGTTTCACGCATTGTCTCGATCAAACTACACACTGCATGAACCAAACTGCCCCTATTAATTCAATGTTTCTATTTAATTCATTCAATTTAATGAAAAAAAACTGCATTCATTGAAGCATTTGCATCAATCTACAATCATTGATTCAATGCATCAAACCGTAGTCCTTGTTTTAATCGAACAAACCTATCCCTCTTTTTTCGTTACAAAAACTGCATACATTCATTCAGTTAAAGAAGCTTCACTCCTCTACTCAATGAGTAGAGATACTCTCATTCTTTTAATGGCACAAGTTTCAGGCATTCTATCTATCAATCTACACACGTTCACTACATGAATCAAACTGTCGTTATTAATTCAATGTTTAAGTTTAATTCATTTAATTTAATGGAACAAACTGCATTCATTGAATCATTTGCATGAAACTACAATCATTGACTCAATGAAGCAAACCTTATTCATTGTTTCAATCGAACAAACCTAACTCACTTATTTAGTGAATCCTACTACACTCCTTCATTGAAGGAAACAGTTTGCTCATGATACTTCAATGAGTAGAGGTACTTTTAACGCATAGATTCAATCAAACAAATTGCACACATTTAGTTCTGAAGCAATCTGCATTTGTCAATACCATGAATACAGCTACTCATTCTTTCAATCTCACAATTCCACATTGTCTCAATCAAACTGCACACATTCACTCCGTGCACCAAACTGCACGTGTTAATTCAATGAGTAGAGCTTCTCCCATTCAATCAATGTGTCAAGCTAAACGCTTCTTTTCAATGAAACAAAACTGCATACTTGAATCATTGAATCAAACTTTAATGATTGACTCAGTGTATTAAACGTTATTCAATGCTTCAATGAAACAAACTGCACAAGTTCATACAATGCAAAAGGCTGCACTAATCAATTCAATGAGCAGAGCGATTCTCATCCAGTCAACGTGTCAAGCTTAACGCTGTCATTCAATGAAACAAACTGCATTCATTGAATCATTGAATCAAACTACAATCATTGATTCTATGAATCAAACCTTATTCCTTGTTTCATAGGAAGAAAGCTATATCTCTTTTAGGAGAAATGAGGAAGAAAGCGGAAATAAGAGGATAAAATATGAGGAGTGAGGAAAACAGAGGAAAAAAGGAAAAAGAGGAGAAAGGAGGAGGAAAGAGAAAAAATGAGGAAAAAAGAGGAGAAATAAGGAAAAAAGTGGAAAAAAGAGGAAAAAAGAGGAAAAAAGAGGGGAAATGAGGAAAAACGAGGAGTAAAGAGGAAAAAAGATGAAAAAAGAGGAGAAAAGAGGAAAAAGGAGGGAAAAAAGAGGAGAAAAGAGGAAAAAAGTGGAAGAATGAGAAAAAAGAAGAAAAAAGTGGAGAAATGAGGAGAAAAGAGGGATAAAGGCGATAAAATAGGAGAAAGGAGGAGGAAAGAGGAAAAAGGTTGAAAAAGTGGAAAAAAGATGAAAAAAGAGGTGAAAGGAGGAAAAATGACGAGAAAAAAGTGGAGAAATGATTGATTGAAAGAGGGCTGAAGAGGAAAAAGGAGGAAACATAGGAGAAAGAAGGAGAAATGTGGAAAAAAGAGAAAAAAAGATGAAAAAGTGGAAAAAAGAGGAGAAAAGAGGAAAAAAGAGGAAAAATGTGGAGAAATGAGAAAAAAAGGAAAAAAGAGGAGACAGGAGGAGAAAAGAGGAAAAACGAGGTAAAAAGAAGAAAAAAGAGGAAGAAAGAGGAAAATAGGGAAAAGGAAAAAAGAGGAAAAAAAGAGGAGAAAGGAGGGATGAAGAGGAAAAAAGAAGAAACAAGTGGAGAAATGAGGAAAAAAGAGTAGAAATAAGGAATGAAGAGGAAAAAAGGGGGAGGAAAGAGGAAAAAAGAGGAAAAAGAGGAAAAAAGGAAAAAAGAGGAGAAAGGAGGAGGAAAGAGGAAAAAAGAGGAGGAATGAGGTTAAAAGAGGAAAAAGTAGGAGAAATGAGGAAAAAAGAGGAAAAAAGTGGAGAAACAAACTGCATTCACTGAATCATTGAATCAAACTACAATCATTGATTCAATATATCAAATCTTATTCAATCGAACAAAACTATCTCTTTTTTTTAGTGAACTGTATACGTTCATTCAAAGAAAGAGGCTTCACTTGTCTATTCAATGAGTAGAGCTACTCTCATTCTTTCAATGGCACAAGTTTCACGCATTTTATCTTTCAATCTATACATGTTCATTACATGAACCAAACTGTCGTTCTTAATTCACTGTGTAAGTTTAATTGATTCAATTTAAACAAACTGCACTCCTTGAATCATTGAATCAAACTACAATCACTGATTCAATGAAGCAAACCTTATTCATTGTTTCAAACGAACAAACATAATTCACTTATTCAGTGAAAACTACTAGACTCGTTCATTCAAGGAAACAGTTTGCTCATGATAATTCAATGAGTAGAGGTACTCTTAACGCATTGATTCAATCACACAAATTGCACACATTTACTTCATGAAGCAATCTGTATTTGTCATTTCCATGAATACAGCTACTCATTCATTCAATGTCACAAGTTTCACGCATTGTCTCGATCAAACTACACACTGCATGAACCAAACTGCCCCTATTAATTCAATGTGTCTATTTAATTCATTCAATTTAATGAAAACAACGGCATTCATTGAAGCATTTGCATCAATCTACAAACATTGATTCAATGAATCACACCGTGTTCCTTGTTTTAATCGAACAAACCTATCCCTCTTTTTTCGTTAAAAAAACTGCATACATTCATTCAGTGAAAGAAGCTTCACTCCTCTACTCAATGAGTAGAGATACTCTCATTCTTTTAATGGCACAAGTTTCACGCATTCTATCTATCAATCTACACATGTTCACTACATGAATCAAACTGTCGTTATTAATTCAATGTTTAAGTTTAATTCATTTAATTTAATGAAACAAACTGCATTCATTGAATCATTTGCATGAAACTACAATCATTGACTCAATGAAGCAAACCTTATTCATTGTTTCAATCGAACAAACCTAACTCACTTATTTAGTGAATCCTACTACACTCCTTCATTGAAGGAAACAGTTTGCTCATGATACTTCAATGAGTAGAGGTACTTTTAACGCATTGATTCAATCAAACAAATTGCACACATTTAGTTCTGAAGCAATCTGCATTTGTCAATTCCATGAATACAGCTACTCATTCTTTCAATCTCACAATTCCACATTGTCTCAATCAAACTGCACACATTCACTCCGTGCACCAAACTGCACGTGTTAATTCAATGAGTAGAGCTTCTCCCATTCAATCAATGTGTCAAGCTAAACGCTTCTTTTCAATGAAACAAAACTGCATACTTGAATCATTGAATCAAACTTTAATGATTGACTCAGTGAATTAAACGTTATTCAATGCTTCAATGAAACAAACTGCACAAGTTCATACAATGCAAAAGGCTGCACTAATCAATTCAATGAGCAGAGCGATTCTCATCCAGTCAACGTGTCAAGCTTAACGCTGTCATTCAATGAAACAAACTGCATTCATTGAATCATTGAATCAAACTACAATCATTGATTCTATGAATCAAACCTTATTCCTTGTTTCATACGAAGAAAGCTATATCTCTTTTAGGAGAAATGAGGAAGAAAGCGGAAATAAGAGGATAAAATATGAGGAGTGAGGAAAACAGAGGAAAAAAGGAAAAAGAGGAGAAAGGAGGAGGAAAGAGAAAAAATGAGGAAAAAAGAGGAGAAATAAGGAAAAAAGTGGAAAAAAGAGGAAAAAATAGGAAAAAAGAGGGGAAATGAGGAAAAACGAGGAGTAAAGAGGAAAAAAGATGAAAAAAGAGGAGAAAAGAGGAAAAAGGAGGGAAAAAAGAGGAGAAAAGAGGAAAAAAGTGGAAGAATGAGAAAAAAGAAGAAAAAAGTGGAGAAATGAGGAGAAAAGAGGGATAAAGGCGATAAAATAGGAGAAAGGAGGAGGAAAGAGGAAAAAGGTTGAAAAAGTGGAAAAAAGATGAAAAAAGAGGTGAAAGGAGGAAAAATGACGAGAAAAAAGTGGAGAAATGATTGATTGAAAGAGGGCTGAAGAGGAAAAAGGAGGAAACATAGGAGAAAGAAGGAGAAATGTGGAAAAAAGAGAAAAAAAGATGAAAAAGTGGAAAAAAGAGGAGAAAAGAGGAAAAAAGAGGAAAAATGTGGAGAAATGAGAAAAAAAGGAAAAAAGAGGAGACAGGAGGAGAAAAGAGGAAAAACGAGGTAAAAAGAAGAAAAAAGAGGAAGAAAGAGGAAAATAGGGAAAAGGAAAAAAGAGGAAAAAAAGAGGAGAAAGGAGGGATGAAGAGGAAAAAAGAAGAAACAAGTGGAGAAATGAGGAAAAAAGAGTAGAAATAAGGAATGAAGAGGAAAAAAGGGGGAGGAAAGAGGAAAAAAGAGGAAAAAGAGGAAAAAAGGAAAAAAGAGGAGAAAGGAGGAGGAAAGAGGAAAAAAGAGGAGGAATGAGGTTAAAAGAGGAAAAAGTAGGAGAAATGAGGAAAAAATTGGAGAAACAAACTGCATTCACTGAATCATTGAATCAAACTACAATCATTGATTCAATATATCAAATCTTATTCAATCGAACAAAACTATCTCTTTTTTTTAGTGAACTGTATACGTTCATTCAAAGAAAGAGGCTTCACTTGTCTATTCAATGAGTAGAGCTACTCTCATTCTTTCAATGGCACAAGTTTCACGCATTTTATCTTTCAATCTATACATGTTCATTACATGAACCAAACTGTCGTTCTTAATTCACTGTGTAAGTTTAATTGATTCAATTTAAACAAACTGCACTCCTTGAATCATTGAATCAAACTACAATCACTGATTCAATGAAGCAAACCTTATTCATTGTTTCAAACGAACAAACATAATTCACTTATTCAGTGAAAACTACTAGACTCGTTCATTCAAGGAAACAGTTTGCTCATGATAATTCAATGAGTAGAGGTACTCTTAACGCATTGATTCAATCACACAAATTGCACACATTTACTTCATGAAGCAATCTGTATTTGTCATTTCCATGAATACAGCTACTCATTCATTCAATGTCACAAGTTTCACGCATTGTCTCGATCAAACTACACACTGCATGAACCAAACTGCCCCTATTAATTCAATGTTTCTATTTAATTCATTCAATTTAATGAAAAAAAACTGCATTCATTGAAGCATTTGCATCAATCTACAATCATTGATTCAATGCATCAAACCGTAGTCCTTGTTTTAATCGAACAAACCTATCCCTCTTTTTTCGTTACAAAAACTGCATACATTCATTCAGTTAAAGAAGCTTCACTCCTCTACTCAATGAGTAGAGATACTCTCATTCTTTTAATGGCACAAGTTTCACGCATTCTATCTATCAATCTACACACGTTCACTACATGAATCAAACTGTCGTTATTAATTCAATGTTTAAGTTTAATTCATTTAATTTAATGGAACAAACTGCATTCATTGAATCATTTGCATGAAACTACAATCATTGACTCAATGAAGCAAACCTTATTCATTGTTTCAATCGAACAAACCTAACTCACTTATTTAGTGAATCCTACTACACTCCTTCATTGAAGGAAACAGTTTGCTCATGATACTTCAATGAGTAGAGGTACTTTTAACGCATAGATTCAATCAAACAAATTGCACACATTTAGTTCTGAAGCAATCTGCATTTGTCAATACCATGAATACAGCTACTCATTCTTTCAATCTCACAATTCCACATTGTCTCAATCAAACTGCACACATTCACTCCGTGCACCAAACTGCACGTGTTAATTCAATGAGTAGAGCTTCTCCCATTCAATCAATGTGTCAAGCTAAACGCTTCTTTTCAATGAAACAAAACTGCATACTTGAATCATTGAATCAAACTTTAATGATTGACTCAGTGTATTAAACGTTATTCAATGCTTCAATGAAACAAACTGCATAAGTTCATACAATGCAAAAGGCTGCACTAATCAATTCAATGAGCAGAGCGATTCTCATCCAGTCAACGTGTCAAGCTTAACGCTGTCATTCAATGAAACAAACTGCATTCATTGAATCATTGAATCAAACTACAATCATTGATTCTATGAATCAAACCTTATTCCTTGTTTCATACGAAGAAAGCTATATCTCTTTTAGGAGAAATGAGGAAGAAAGCGGAAATAAGAGGATAAAATATGAGGAGTGAGGAAAACAGAGGAAAAAAGGAAAAAGAGGAGAAAGGAGGAGGAAAGAGAAAAAATGAGGAAAAAAGAGGAGAAATAAGGAAAAAAGTGGAAAAAAGAGGAAAAAAGAGGAAAAAAGAGGGGAAATGAGGAAAAACGAGGAGTAAAGAGGAAAAAAGATGAAAAAAGAGGAGAAAAGAGGAAAAAGGAGGGAAAAAAGAGGAGAAAAGAGGAAAAAAGTGGAAGAATGAGAAAAAAGAAGAAAAAAGTGGAGAAATGAGGAGAAAAGAGGGATAAAGGCGATAAAATAGGAGAAAGGAGGAGGAAAGAGGAAAAAGGTTGAAAAAGTGGAAAAAAGATGAAAAAAGAGGTGAAAGGAGGAAAAATGACGAGAAAAAAGTGGAGAAATGATTGATTGAAAGAGGGCTGAAGAGGAAAAAGGAGGAAACATAGGAGAAAGAAGGAGAAATGTGGAAAAAAGAGAAAAAAAGATGAAAAAGTGGAAAAAAGAGGAGAAAAGAGGAAAAAAGAGGAAAAATGTGGAGAAATGAGAAAAAAAGGAAAAAAGAGGAGACAGGAGGAGAAAAGAGGAAAAACGAGGTAAAAAGAAGAAAAAAGAGGAAGAAAGAGGAAAATAGGGAAAAGGAAAAAAGAGGAAAAAAAGAGGAGAAAGGAGGGATGAAGAGGAAAAAAGAAGAAACAAGTGGAGAAATGAGGAAAAAAGAGTAGAAATAAGGAATGAAGAGGAAAAAAGGGGGAGGAAAGAGGAAAAAAGAGGAAAAAGAGGAAAAAAGGAAAAAAGAGGAGAAAGGAGGAGGAAAGAGGAAAAAAGAGGAGGAATGAGGTTAAAAGAGGAAAAAGTAGGAGAAATGAGGAAAAAAGAGGAAAAAAGTGGAGAAACAAACTGCATTCACTGAATCATTGAATCAAACTACAATCATTGATTCAATATATCAAATCTTATTCAATCGAACAAAACTATCTCTTTTTTTTAGTGAACTGTATACGTTCATTCAAAGAAAGAGGCTTCACTTGTCTATTCAATGAGTAGAGCTACTCTCATTCTTTCAATGGCACAAGTTTCACGCATTTTATCTTTCAATCTATACATGTTCATTACATGAACCAAACTGTCGTTCTTAATTCACTGTGTAAGTTTAATTGATTCAATTTAAACAAACTGCACTCCTTGAATCATTGAATCAAACTACAATCACTGATTCAATGAAGCAAACCTTATTCATTGTTTCAAACGAACAAACATAATTCACTTATTCAGTGAAAACTACTAGACTCGTTCATTCAAGGAAACAGTTTGCTCATGATAATTCAATGAGTAGAGGTACTCTTAACGCATTGATTCAATCACACAAATTGCACACATTTACTTCATGAAGCAATCTGTATTTGTCATTTCCATGAATACAGCTACTCATTCATTCAATGTCACAAGTTTCACGCATTGTCTCGATCAAACTACACACTGCATGAACCAAACTGCCCCTATTAATTCAATGTGTCTATTTAATTCATTCAATTTAATGAAAACAACGGCATTCATTGAAGCATTTGCATCAATCTACAAACATTGATTCAATGAATCACACCGTGTTCCTTGTTTTAATCGAACAAACCTATCCCTCTTTTTTCGTTAAAAAAACTGCATACATTCATTCAGTGAAAGAAGCTTCACTCCTCTACTCAATGAGTAGAGATACTCTCATTCTTTTAATGGCACAAGTTTCACGCATTCTATCTATCAATCTACACACGTTCACTAAATGAATCAAACTGTCGTTATTAATTCAATGTTTAAGTTTAATTCATTTAATTTAATGGAACAAACTGCATTCATTGAATCATTTGCATGAAACTACAATCATTGACTCAATGAAGCAAATCTTATTCATTGTTTCAATCGAACAAACCTAACTCACTTATTTAGTGAATCCTACTACACTCCTTCATTGAAGGAAACAGTTTGCTCATGATACTTCAATGAGTAGAGGTACTTTTAACGCATAGATTCAATCAAACAAATTGCACACATTTAGTTCTGAAGCAATCTGCATTTGTCAATACCATGAATACAGCTACTCATTCTTTCAATCTCACAATTCCACATTGTCTCAATCAAACTGCACACATTCACTCCGTGCACCAAACTGCACGTGTTAATTCAATGAGTAGAGCTTCTCCCATTCAATCAATGTGTCAAGCTAAACGCTTCTTTTCAATGAAACAAAACTGCATACTTGAATCATTGAATCAAACTTTAATGATTGACTCAGTGAATTAAACGTTATTCAATGCTTCAATGAAACAAACTGCACAAGTTCATACAATGCAAAAGGCTGCACTAATCAATTCAATGAGCAGAGCGATTCTCATCCAGTCAACGTGTCAAGCTTAACGCTGTCATTCAATGAAACAAACTGCATTCATTGAATCATTGAATCAAACTACAATCATTGATTCTATGAATCAAACCTTATTCCTTGTTTCATACGAAGAAAGCTATATCTCTTTTAGGAGAAATGAGGAAGAAAGCGGAAATAAGAGGATAAAATATGAGGAGTGAGGAAAACAGAGGAAAAAAGGAAAAAGAGGAGAAAGGAGGAGGAAAGAGAAAAAATGAGGAAAAAAGAGGAGAAATAAGGAAAAAAGTGGAAAAAAGAGGAAAAAATAGGAAAAAAGAGGGGAAATGAGGAAAAACGAGGAGTAAAGAGGAAAAAAGATGAAAAAAGAGGAGAAAAGAGGAAAAAGGAGGGAAAAAAGAGGAGAAAAGAGGAAAAAAGTGGAAGAATGAGAAAAAAGAAGAAAAAAGTGGAGAAATGAGGAGAAAAGAGGGATAAAGGCGATAAAATATCAGAAAGGAGGAGGAAAGAGGAAAAAGGTTGAAAAAGTGGAAAAAAGATGAAAAAAGAGGTGAAAGGAGGAAAAATGACGAGAAAAAAGTGGAGAAATGATTGATTGAAAGAGGGCTGAAGAGGAAAATGGAGGAAACATAGGAGAAAGAAGGAGAAATGTGGAAAAAAGAGAAAAAAAGATGAAAAAGTGGAAAAAAGAGGAGAAAAGAGGAAAAAAGAGGAAAAATGTGGAGAAATGAGAAAAAAAGGAAAAAAGAGGAGACAGGAGGAGAAAAGAGGAAAAACGAGGTAAAAAGAAGAAAAAAGAGGAAGAAAGAGGAAAATAGGGAAAAGGAAAAAAGAGGAAAAAAAGAGGAGAAAGGAGGGATGAAGAGGAAAAAAGAAGAAACAAGTGGAGAAATGAGGAAAAAAGAGTAGAAATAAGGAATGAAGAGGAAAAAAGGGGGAGGAAAGAGGAAAAAAGAGGAAAAAGAGGAAAAAAGGAAAAAAGAGGAGAAAGGAGGAGGAAAGAGGAAAAAAGAGGAGAAATGAGGTTAAAAGAGGAAAAAGTAGGAGAAATGAGGAAAAAAGAGGAAAAAAGTGGAGAAACAAACTGCATTCACTGAATCATTGAATCAAACTACAATCATTGATTCAATATATCAAATCTTATTCAATCGAACAAAACTATCTCTTTTTTTTAGTGAACTGTATACGTTCATTCAAAGAAAGAGGCTTCACTTGTCTATTCAATGAGTAGAGCTACTCTCATTCTTTCAATGGCACAAGTTTCACGCATTTTATCTTTCAATCTATACATGTTCATTACATGAACCAAACTGTCGTTCTTAATTCACTGTGTAAGTTTAATTGATTCAATTTAAACAAACTGCACTCCTTGAATCATTGAATCAAACTACAATCACTGATTCAATGAAGCAAACCTTATTCATTGTTTCAATCGAACAAACATAATTCACTTATTCAGTGAAAACTACTACACTCGTTCATTCAAGGAAACAGTTTGCTCATGATAATTCAATGAGTAGAGGTACTCTTAACGCATTGATTCAATCACACAAATTGCACACATTTACTTCATGAAGCAATCTGTATTTGTCATTTCCATGAATACAGCTACTCATTCATTCAATGTCACAAGTTTCACGCATTGTCTCGATCAAACTACACACTGCATGAACCAAACTGCCCCTATTAATTCAATGTTTCTATTTAATTCATTCAATTTAATGAAAAAAAACTGCATTCATTGAAGCATTTGCATCAATCTACAATCATTGATTCAATGAATCAAACCGTAGTCCTTGTTTTAAACGAACAAACCTATCCCTCTTTTTTCGTTACAAAAACTGCATACATTCATTCAGTTAAAGAAGCTTCACTCCTCTACTCAATGAGTAGAGATACTCTCATTCTTTTAATGGCACAAGTTTCACGCATTCTATCTATCAATCTACACATGTTCACTACATGAATCAAACTGTCGTTATTAATTCAATGTTTAAGTTTAATTCATTTAATTTAATGAAACAAACTGCATTCATTGAATCATTTGCATGAAACTACAATCATTGACTCAATGAAGCAAACCTTATTCATTGTTTTAATCGAACAAACCTAACTCACTTATTTAGTGAATCCTACTACACTCCTTCATTGAAGGAAACAGTTTGCTCATGATACTTCAATGAGTAGAGGTACTTTTAACGCATAGATTCAATCAAACAAATTGCACACATTTAGTTCTGAAGCAATCTGCATTTGTCAATACCATGAATACAGCTACTCATTCTTTCAATCTCACAATTCCACATTGTCTCAATCAAACTGCACACATTCACTCCGTGCACCAAACTGCACGTGTTAATTCAATGAGTAGAGCTTCTCCCATTCAATCAATGTGTCAAGCTAAACGCTTCTTTTCAATGAAACAAAACTGCATACTTGAATCATTGAATCAAACTTTAATGATTGATTCAGTGAATTAAACGTTATTCAATGCTTCAATGAAACAAACTGCACAAGTTCATACAATGCAAAAGGCTGCACTAATCAATTCAATGAGCAGAGCGATTCTCATCCAGTCAACGTGTCAAGCTTAACGCTGTCATTCAATGAAACAAACTGCATTCATTGAATCATTGAATCAAACTACAATCATTGATTCTATGAATCAAACCTTATTCCTTGTTTCATACGAAGAAAGCTATATCTCTTTTAGGAGAAATGAGGAAGAAAGCAGAAATAAGAGGACAAAATATGAGGAGTGAGGAAAAAAGAGGAAAAGAGGAGAAAGGAGGAGGAAAGAGGAAAAATGAGGAAAAAGGAGGAGAAATAAGGAAAAATGTGGAAAAAAGAGGAAAAAATAGGAAAAAAGAGGGGAAATGAGGAAAAAAGAGGAGTAAAGAGGAAAAAAGATGAAAAAAGAGGAGAAAAGAGGAAAAAGGAGGGAAAAAAGAGGAGAAAAGAGGAAAAAAGTGGAAGAATGAGAAAAAAGAAGAAAAAAGTGGAGAAATGAGGAGAAAAGAGGGATAAAGGCGATAAAATAGGAGAAAGGAGGAGGAAAGAGGAAAAAGGTTGAAAAAGTGGAAAAAAGAGGAAAAAAGAGGTGAAAGGAGGAAAAATGACGAGAAAAAAGTGGAGAAATGATTGATTGAAAGAGGGCTGAAGAGGAAAAAGGAGGAAACATAGGAGAAAGAAGGAGAAATGTGGAAAAAAGAGAAAAAAAGATGAAAAAGTGGAAAAAAGAGGAGAAAAGAGGAAAAAAGAGGAAAAATGTGGAGAAATGAGAAAAAAAGGAAAAAAGAGGAGACAGGAGGAGAAAAGAGGAAAAACGAGGTAAAAAGAAGAAAAAAGAGGAAGAAAGAGGAAAATAGGGAAAAGGAAAAAAGAGGAAAAAAAGAGGAGAAAGGAGGGATGAAGAGGAAAAAAGAAGAAACAAGTGGAGAAATGAGGAAAAAAGAGTAGAAATAAGGAATGAAGAGGAAAAAAGGGGGAGGAAAGAGGAAAAAAGAGGAAAAAGAGGAAAAAAGGAAAAAAGAGGAGAAAGGAGGAGGAAAGAGGAAAAAAGAGGAGAAATGAGGTTAAAAGAGGAAAAAGTAGGAGAAATGAGGAAAAAAGAGGAAAAAAGTGGAGAAACAAACTGCATTCACTGAATCATTGAATCAAACTACAATCATTGATTCAATATATCAAATCTTATTCAATCGAACAAAACTATCTCTTTTTTTTAGTGAACTGTATACGTTCATTCAAAGAACGAGGCTTCACTTGTCTATTCAATGAGTAGAGCTACTCTCATTCTTTCAATGGCACAAGTTTCACGCATTTTATCTTTCAATCTATACATGTTCATTACATGAACCAAACTGTCGTTCTTAATTCACTGTGTAAGTTTAATTGATTCAATTTAAACAAACTGCACTCCTTGAATCATTGAATCAAACTACAATCACTGATTCAATGAAGCAAACCTTATTCATTGTTTCAAACGAACAAACATAATTCACTTATTCAGTGAAAACTACTAGACTCGTTCATTCAAGGAAACAGTTTGCTCATGATAATTCAATGAGTAGAGGTACTCTTAACGCATTGATTCAATCACACAAATTGCACACATTTACTTCATGAAGCAATCTGTATTTGTCATTTCCATGAATACAGCTACTCATTCATTCAATGTCACAAGTTTCACGCATTGTCTCGATCAAACTACACACTGCATGAACCAAACTGCCCCTATTAATTCAATGTGTCTATTTAATTCATTCAATTTAATGAAAACAACGGCATTCATTGAAGCATTTGCATCAATCTACAAACATTGATTCAATGAATCACACCGTGTTCCTTGTTTTAATCGAACAAACCTATCCCTCTTTTTTCGTTAAAAAAACTGCATACATTCATTCAGTGAAAGAAGCTTCACTCCTCTACTCAATGAGTAGAGATACTCTCATTCTTTTAATGGCACAAGTTTCACGCATTCTATCTATCAATCTACACATGTTCACTACATGAATCAAACTGTCGTTATTAATTCAATGTTTAAGTTTAATTCATTTAATTTAATGAAACAAACTGCATTCATTGAATCATTTGCATGAAACTACAATCATTGACTCAATGAAGCAAACCTTATTCATTGTTTCAATCGAACAAAACTAACTCACTTATTTAGTGAATCCTACTACACTCCTTCATTGAAGGAAACAGTTTGCTCATGATACTTCAATGAGTAGAGGTACTTTTAACGCATTGATTCAATCAAACAAATTGCACACATTTAGTTCTGAAGCAATCTGCATTTGTCAATTCCATGAATACAGCTACTCATTCTTTCAATCTCACAATTTCACATTGTCTCAATCAAACTGCACACATTCACTCCGTGCACCAAACTGCACGTGTTAATTCAATGAGTAGAGCTTCTCCCATTCAATCAATGTGTCAAGCTTAAACGCTTCTTTTCAATGAAACAAAACTGCATACTTGAATCATTGAATCAAACTTTAATGATTGATTCAGTGAATTAAACGTTATTCAATGCTTCAATGAAACAAACTGAACAAGCTGATGAATTGTATGAAACTGCACAAGTTCATACAATGCAAAAGGCTGCACTAATCAATTCAATGAGCAGAGCGATTCTCATTCAGTCAACGTGTCAAGCTTAACGCTGTCATTCAATGAAACAAACTGCATTCATTGAATCATTGAATCAAACTACAATCATTGATTCTATGAATCAAACCTTATTCCTTGTTTCAATCGAAGAAAGCTATATCTCTTTTAGGAGAAATGAGGAAAAAAGCGGAAATAAGAGGACAAAATATGAGGAGTGAGGAAAAAAGAGGAAAAAAGGAAAAAGAGGAGAAAGGAGGAGGAAAGAGGAAAAAGGTTGAAAAAGTGGAAAAAAGAGGAAAAAAGAGGTGAAAAGAGGAAAAATGACGAGGAATGAGGAAAAAAGTGGAAAACAGAGGAGAAAAGAGGGATAAAGAGGAAAAAGGAGGAAACAGAGGAGAAAGAAGGAGAAATGAGGAAAAAAGAGAAAAAAGATGAAAAAGTGGAAAATAGAGGAGAAATGAGGGAAAAAGAGGAAAAAAGGAAAAAAGAGGAGACAGGAGGAGAAAAGAGGAAAAACGAGGTAAAAAGAAGAAAAAAGATGAAGAAAGAGGAAAATAGGGAAAAAGAGTAGAAAGGAGGAAAAAAGAGGAGAAAAGAGGGAATAAGAGGAAAAAAGAGGAGAAAAGAGGAAAAAAGTGGCAAAATTAGGAAAAAAGAGGAAAAAAGAGGAGAAAGGAGGGATGAAGAGGAAAAAAGAAGAAACAAGTGGAGAAATGAGGAAAAAAGAGGAAAAAAGAGTAGAAATAAGGAATGAAGAGGGAAAAAGGGGGAGGAAAGAGGAAAAAAGAGGAAAAAAATGAAAAAAGCAAAAAAGAGGAGAAATGAGGTAAAAAGTGGAAATAAGAGCAAAAAATAGGAGAAATGAGGAAAGAAGAGGAAAAAAGTGGAGAAACAAACTGCATTCATTGAATCATTGAATCAAACTACAATCATTGATTCAATATATCAAATCTTATTCCTTGTTTCAATCGAACAAAACTATCTCTTTTTTTTAGTGAACTGTATACGTTCATTCAATGAAAGAGGCTTCACTTGTCTATTCAATGAGTAGAGCTACTCTCATTCTTTCAATGGCACATGTTTCACGCATTTTATCTTTCAATCTATACATGTTCATTACATGAACCAACCTGTCGTTATTAATTCACTGTGTAAGTTTAATTGATTCAATTTAAACAAACTGCACTCCTTGAATCATTGAATCAAACTACAATCACTGATTCAATAAAGCAAACCTTATTCATTGTTTCAAACGAACAAACATAATTCACTTATTCAGTGAAAACTACTAGACTCGTTCATTCAAGGAAACAGTTTGCTCACGATAATTCAATGAGTAGAGGTACTCTTAACGCATTGATTCAATCACACAAATTGCACACATTTGCTTCATGAAGCAATCTGTATTTGTCATTTCCATGAATACAGCTACTCATTCATTCAATGTCACAAGTTTCACGCATTGTCTCGATCAAACTACACACTGCATGAACCAAACTGCCCCATTAATTCAATGTGTCTATTTAATTCATTCAATTTAATGAAAACAACGGCATTCATTGAAGCATTTGCATCAATCTACAATCATTGATTCAATGAATCACACCGTATTCCTTGTTTTAATCGAACAAACCTATCCCTCTTTTTTCGTTAAAAAAATTGCATACATTCATTCAGTGAAAGAAGCTTCACTCCTCTACTCAATGAGTAGAGATACTCTCATTCTTTTAATGGCACAAGTTTCACGCATTCTATCTATCAATCTACACATGTTCACTACATGAATCAAACTGTCGTTATTAATTCAATGTTTAAGTTTAATTCATTTAATTTAATGAAACAAACTGCATTCATTGAATCATTTGCATGAAACTACAATCATTGATTCAATGAAGCAAACCTTATTCATTGTTTCAATCGAGCAAACCTAACTCACTTATTTAGTGAATCCTACTACACTCCTTCATTGAAGGAAACAGTTTGCTCATGATACTTCAATGAGTAGAGGTACTTTTAACGCATAGATTCAATCAAACAAATTGCACACATTTAGTTCTGAAGCAATCTGCATTTGTCAATTCCATGAATACAGCTACTCATTCTTTCAATCTCACAATTTCACATTGTCTCAATCAAACTGCACACATTCACTCCGTGCACCAAACTGCACGTGTTAATTCAATGAGTAGAGCTTCTCCCATTCAATCAATGTGTCAAGCTAAACGCTTCTTTTCAATGAAACAAAACTGCATACTTGAATCATTGAATCAAACTTTAATGATTGATTCAGTGAATTAAACGTTATTCAATGCTTCAATGAAACAAACTGAACAAGCTGATGAATTGTATGAAACTGTACTAGTTTAACGTGTCAAGCTTAACGCTGTCATTCAATGAAACAAACTGCATTCATTGAATCATTGAATCAAACTACAATCACTGATTCAATGAAGCAAACCTTATTCATTGTTTCAATCGAACAAACATAATTCACTTATTCAGTGAAAACTACTACACTCGTTCATTCAAGGAAACAGTTTGCTCATGATAATTCAATGAGTAGAGGTACTCTTAACGCATTGATTCAATCACACAAATTGCACACATTTACTTCATGAAGCAATCTGTATTTGTCATTTCCATGAATACAGCTACTCATTCATTCAATGTCACAAGTTTCACGCATTGTCTCGATCAAACTACACACTGCATGAACCAAACTGCCCCTATTAATTCAATGTGTCTATTTAATTCATTCAATTTAATGAAAACAACGGCATTCATTGAAGCATTTGCATCAATCTACAATCATTGATTCAATGAATCACACCGTATTCCTTGTTTTAATCGAACAAACCTATCCCTCTTTTTTAGTTAAAAAAACTGCATACATTCATTCAGTGAAAGAAGCTTCACTCCTCTACTCAATGAGTAGAGATACTCTCATTCTTTTAATGGCACAAGTTTCACGCATTCTATCTATCAATCTACACATGTTCACTACATGAATCAAACTGTCGTTATTAATTCAATGTTTAAGTTTAATTCATTTAATTTAATGAAACAAACTGCATTCATTGAATCATTTGCATGAAACTACAATCATTGACTCAATGAAGCAAACCTTATTCATTGTTTTAATCGAACAAACCTAACTCACTTATTTAGTGAATCCTACTACACTCCTTCATTGAAGGAAACAGTTTGCTCATGATACTTCAATGAGTAGAGGTACTTTTAACGCATAGATTCAATCAAACAAATTGCACACATTTAGTTCTGAAGCAATCTGCATTTGTCAATACCATGAATACAGCTACTCATTCTTTCAATCTCACAATTCCACATTGTCTCAATCAAACTGCACACATTCACTCCGTGCACCAAACTGCACGTGTTAATTCAATGAGTAGAGCTTCTCCCATTCAATCAATGTGTCAAGCTAAACGCTTCTTTTCAATGAAACAAAACTGCATACTTGAATCATTGAATCAAACTTTAATGATTGATTCAGTGAATTAAACGTTATTCAATGCTTCAATGAAACAAACTGCACAAGTTCATACAATGCAAAAGGCTGCACTAATCAATTCAATGAGCAGAGCGATTCTCATCCAGTCAACGTGTCAAGCTTAACGCTGTCATTCAATGAAACAAACTGCATTCATTGAATCATTGAATCAAACTACAATCATTGATTCTATGAATCAAACCTTATTCCTTGTTTCATACGAAGAAAGCTATATCTCTTTTAGGAGAAATGAGGAAGAAAGCAGAAATAAGAGGACAAAATATGAGGAGTGAGGAAAAAAGAGGAAAAGAGGAGAAAGGAGGAGGAAAGAGGAAAAATGAGGAAAAAGGAGGAGAAATAAGGAAAAATGTGGAAAAAAGAGGAAAAAATAGGAAAAAAGAGGGGAAATGAGGAAAAAAGAGGAGTAAAGAGGAAAAAAGATGAAAAAAGAGGAGAAAAGAGGAAAAAGGAGGGAAAAAAGAGGAGAAAAGAGGAAAAAAGTGGAAGAATGAGAAAAAAGAAGAAAAAAGTGGAGAAATGAGGAGAAAAGAGGGATAAAGGCGATAAAATAGGAGAAAGGAGGAGGAAAGAGGAAAAAGGTTGAAAAAGTGGAAAAAAGAGGAAAAAAGAGGTGAAAGGAGGAAAAATGACGAGAAAAAAGTGGAGAAATGATTGATTGAAAGAGGGCTGAAGAGGAAAAAGGAGGAAACATAGGAGAAAGAAGGAGAAATGTGGAAAAAAGAGAAAAAAAGATGAAAAAGTGGAAAAAAGAGGAGAAAAGAGGAAAAAAGAGGAAAAATGTGGAGAAATGAGAAAAAAAGGAAAAAAGAGGAGACAGGAAGAGAAAAGAGGAAAAACGAGGTAAAAAGAAGAAAAAAGAGGAAGAAAGAGGAAAATAGGGAAAAGGAAAAAAGAGGAAAAAAGAGGAGAAAGGAGGGATGAAGAGGAAAAAAGAAGAAACAAGTGGAGAAATGAGGAAAAAAGAGTAGAAATAAGGAATGAAGAGGAAAAAAGGGGGAGGAAAGAGGAAAAAAGAGGAAAAAGAGGAAAAAAGGAAAAAAGAGGAGAAAGGAGGAGGAAAGAGGAAAAAAGAGGAGAAATGAGGTTAAAAGAGGAAAAAGTAGGAGAAATGAGGAAAAAAGAGGAAAAAAGTGGAGAAACAAACTGCATTCACTGAATCATTGAATCAAACTACAATCATTGATTCAATATATCAAATCTTATTCAATCGAACAAAACTATCTCTTTTTTTTAGTGAACTGTATACGTTCATTCAAAGAACGAGGCTTCACTTGTCTATTCAATGAGTAGAGCTACTCTCATTCTTTCAATGGCACAAGTTTCACGCATTTTATCTTTCAATCTATACATGTTCATTACATGAACCAAACTGTCGTTCTTAATTCACTGTGTAAGTTTAATTGATTCAATTTAAACAAACTGCACTCCTTGAATCATTGAATCAAACTACAATCACTGATTCAATGAAGCAAACCTTATTCATTGTTTCAAACGAACAAACATAATTCACTTATTCAGTGAAAACTACTAGACTCGTTCATTCAAGGAAACAGTTTGCTCATGATAATTCAATGAGTAGAGGTACTCTTAACGCATTGATTCAATCACACAAATTGCACACATTTACTTCATGAAGCAATCTGTATTTGTCATTTCCATGAATACAGCTACTCATTCATTCAATGTCACAAGTTTCACGCATTGTCTCGATCAAACTACACACTGCATGAACCAAACTGCCCCTATTAATTCAATGTGTCTATTTAATTCATTCAATTTAATGAAAACAACGGCATTCATTGAAGCATTTGCATCAATCTACAAACATTGATTCAATGAATCACACCGTGTTCCTTGTTTTAATCGAACAAACCTATCCCTCTTTTTTCGTTAAAAAAACTGCATACATTCATTCAGTGAAAGAAGCTTCACTCCTCTACTCAATGAGTAGAGATACTCTCATTCTTTTAATGGCACAAGTTTCACGCATTCTATCTATCAATCTACACATGTTCACTACATGAATCAAACTGTCGTTATTAATTCAATGTTTAAGTTTAATTCATTTAATTTAATGAAACAAACTGCATTCATTGAATCATTTGCATGAAACTACAATCATTGACTCAATGAAGCAAACCTTATTCATTGTTTCAATCGAACAAAACTAACTCACTTATTTAGTGAATCCTACTACACTCCTTCATTGAAGGAAACAGTTTGCTCATGATACTTCAATGAGTAGAGGTACTTTTAACGCATTGATTCAATCAAACAAATTGCACACATTTAGTTCTGAAGCAATCTGCATTTGTCAATTCCATGAATACAGCTACTCATTCTTTCAATCTCACAATTTCACATTGTCTCAATCAAACTGCACACATTCACTCCGTGCACCAAACTGCACGTGTTAATTCAATGAGTAGAGCTTCTCCCATTCAATCAATGTGTCAAGCTTAAACGCTTCTTTTCAATGAAACAAAACTGCATACTTGAATCATTGAATCAAACTTTAATGATTGATTCAGTGAATTAAACGTTATTCAATGCTTCAATGAAACAAACTGAACAAGCTGATGAATTGTATGAAACTGCACAAGTTCATACAATGCAAAAGGCTGCACTAATCAATTCAATGAGCAGAGCGATTCTCATTCAGTCAACGTGTCAAGCTTAACGCTGTCATTCAATGAAACAAACTGCATTCATTGAATCATTGAATCAAACTACAATCATTGATTCTATGAATCAAACCTTATTCCTTGTTTCAATCGAAGAAAGCTATATCTCTTTTAGGAGAAATGAGGAAAAAAGCGGAAATAAGAGGACAAAATATGAGGAGTGAGGAAAAAAGAGGAAAAAAGGAAAAAGAGGAGAAAGGAGGAGGAAAGAGGAAAAAGGTTGAAAAAGTGGAAAAAAGAGGAAAAAAGAGGTGAAAAGAGGAAAAATGACGAGGAATGAGGAAAAAAGTGGAAAACAGAGGAGAAAAGAGGGATAAAGAGGAAAAAGGAGGAAACAGAGGAGAAAGAAGGAGAAATGAGGAAAAAAGAGAAAAAAGATGAAAAAGTGGAAAATAGAGGAGAAATGAGGGAAAAAGAGGAAAAAAGGAAAAAAGAGGAGACAGGAGGAGAAAAGAGGAAAAACGAGGTAAAAAGAAGAAAAAAGAGGTATAAAGAGGAAAATAGGGAAAAAGAGTAGAAAGGAGGAAAAAAGAGGAGAAAAGAGGGAATAAGAGGAAAAAAGAGGAGAAAAGAGGAAAAAAGTGGCGAAATTAGGAAAAAAGAGGAAAAAAGAGGAGAAAGGAGGGATGAAGAGGAAAAAAGAAGAAACAAGTGGAGAAAAGAGGAAAAAAGCGTAGAAATAAGGAATGAAGAGGGAAAAAGGGGGAGGAAAGAGGAAAAAAGAGGAAAAAAAGGAAAAAAGGAAAAAAGAGGAGAAATGAGGTAAAAAGTGGAAATAAGAGCAAAAAATAGGAGAAATGAGGAAAGAAGAAGAAAAAAGTGGAGAAACAAACTGCATTCATTGAATCATTGAATCAAACTACAATCATTGATTCAATATATCAAATCTTATTCCTTGTTTCAATGGAACAAAACTATCTCTTTTTTTTAGTGAACTGTATACGTTCATTCAATGAAAGAGGCTTCACTTGTCTATTCAATGAGTAGAGCTACTCTCATTCTTTCAATGGCACAAGTTTCACGCATTCTATCTATCAATCTACACATGTTCACTACATGAATCAAACTGTCGTTATTAATTCAATGTTTAAGTTTAATTCATTTAATTTAATGAAACAAACTGCATTCATTGAATCATTTGCATGAAACTACAATCATTGACTCAATGAAGCAAACCTTATTCATTGTTTTAATCGAACAAACCTAACTCACTTATTTAGTGAATCCTACTACACTCCTTCATTGAAGGAAACAGTTTGCTCATGATACTTCAATGAGTAGAGGTACTTTTAACGCATAGATTCAATCAAACAAATTGCACACATTTAGTTCTGAAGCAATCTGCATTTGTCAATACCATGAATACAGCTACTCATTCTTTCAATCTCACAATTCCACATTGTCTCAATCAAACTGCACACATTCACTCCGTGCACCAAACTGCACGTGTTAATTCAATGAGTAGAGCTTCTCCCATTCAATCAATGTGTCAAGCTAAACGCTTCTTTTCAATGAAACAAAACTGCATACTTGAATCATTGAATCAAACTTTAATGATTGATTCAGTGAATTAAACGTTATTCAATGCTTCAATGAAACAAACTGCACAAGTTCATACAATGCAAAAGGCTGCACTAATCAATTCAATGAGCAGAGCGATTCTCATCCAGTCAACGTGTCAAGCTTAACGCTGTCATTCAATGAAACAAACTGCATTCATTGAATCATTGAATCAAACTACAATCATTGATTCTATGAATCAAACCTTATTCCTTGTTTCATACGAAGAAAGCTATATCTCTTTTAGGAGAAATGAGGAAGAAAGCAGAAATAAGAGGACAAAATATGAGGAGTGAGGAAAAAAGAGGAAAAGAGGAGAAAGGAGGAGGAAAGAGGAAAAATGAGGAAAAAGGAGGAGAAATAAGGAAAAATGTGGAAAAAAGAGGAAAAAATAGGAAAAAAGAGGGGAAATGAGGAAAAAAGAGGAGTAAAGAGGAAAAAAGATGAAAAAAGAGGAGAAAAGAGGAAAAAGGAGGGAAAAAAGAGGAGAAAAGAGGAAAAAAGTGGAAGAATGAGAAAAAAGAAGAAAAAAGTGGAGAAATGAGGAGAAAAGAGGGATAAAGGCGATAAAATAGGAGAAAGGAGGAGGAAAGAGGAAAAAGGTTGAAAAAGTGGAAAAAAGAGGAAAAAAGAGGTGAAAGGAGGAAAAATGACGAGAAAAAAGTGGAGAAATGATTGATTGAAAGAGGGCTGAAGAGGAAAAAGGAGGAAACATAGGAGAAAGAAGGAGAAATGTGGAAAAAAGAGAAAAAAAGATGAAAAAGTGGAAAAAAGAGGAGAAAAGAGGAAAAAAGAGGAAAAATGTGGAGAAATGAGAAAAAAAGGAAAAAAGAGGAGACAGGAAGAGAAAAGAGGAAAAACGAGGTAAAAAGAAGAAAAAAGAGGAAGAAAGAGGAAAATAGGGAAAAGGAAAAAAGAGGAAAAAAGAGGAGAAAGGAGGGATGAAGAGGAAAAAAGAAGAAACAAGTGGAGAAATGAGGAAAAAAGAGTAGAAATAAGGAATGAAGAGGAAAAAAGGGGGAGGAAAGAGGAAAAAAGAGGAAAAAGAGGAAAAAAGGAAAAAAGAGGAGAAAGGAGGAGGAAAGAGGAAAAAAGAGGAGAAATGAGGTTAAAAGAGGAAAAAGTAGGAGAAATGAGGAAAAAAGAGGAAAAAAGTGGAGAAACAAACTGCATTCACTGAATCATTGAATCAAACTACAATCATTGATTCAATATATCAAATCTTATTCAATCGAACAAAACTATCTCTTTTTTTTAGTGAACTGTATACGTTCATTCAAAGAACGAGGCTTCACTTGTCTATTCAATGAGTAGAGCTACTCTCATTCTTTCAATGGCACAAGTTTCACGCATTTTATCTTTCAATCTATACATGTTCATTACATGAACCAAACTGTCGTTCTTAATTCACTGTGTAAGTTTAATTGATTCAATTTAAACAAACTGCACTCCTTGAATCATTGAATCAAACTACAATCACTGATTCAATGAAGCAAACCTTATTCATTGTTTCAAACGAACAAACATAATTCACTTATTCAGTGAAAACTACTAGACTCGTTCATTCAAGGAAACAGTTTGCTCATGATAATTCAATGAGTAGAGGTACTCTTAACGCATTGATTCAATCACACAAATTGCACACATTTACTTCATGAAGCAATCTGTATTTGTCATTTCCATGAATACAGCTACTCATTCATTCAATGTCACAAGTTTCACGCATTGTCTCGATCAAACTACACACTGCATGAACCAAACTGCCCCTATTAATTCAATGTGTCTATTTAATTCATTCAATTTAATGAAAACAACGGCATTCATTGAAGCATTTGCATCAATCTACAAACATTGATTCAATGAATCACACCGTGTTCCTTGTTTTAATCGAACAAACCTATCCCTCTTTTTTCGTTAAAAAAACTGCATACATTCATTCAGTGAAAGAAGCTTCACTCCTCTACTCAATGAGTAGAGATACTCTCATTCTTTTAATGGCACAAGTTTCACGCATTCTATCTATCAATCTACACATGTTCACTACATGAATCAAACTGTCGTTATTAATTCAATGTTTAAGTTTAATTCATTTAATTTAATGAAACAAACTGCATTCATTGAATCATTTGCATGAAACTACAATCATTGACTCAATGAAGCAAACCTTATTCATTGTTTCAATCGAACAAAACTAACTCACTTATTTAGTGAATCCTACTACACTCCTTCATTGAAGGAAACAGTTTGCTCATGATACTTCAATGAGTAGAGGTACTTTTAACGCATTGATTCAATCAAACAAATTGCACACATTTAGTTCTGAAGCAATCTGCATTTGTCAATTCCATGAATACAGCTACTCATTCTTTCAATCTCACAATTTCACATTGTCTCAATCAAACTGCACACATTCACTCCGTGCACCAAACTGCACGTGTTAATTCAATGAGTAGAGCTTCTCCCATTCAATCAATGTGTCAAGCTTAAACGCTTCTTTTCAATGAAACAAAACTGCATACTTGAATCATTGAATCAAACTTTAATGATTGATTCAGTGAATTAAACGTTATTCAATGCTTCAATGAAACAAACTGAACAAGCTGATGAATTGTATGAAACTGCACAAGTTCATACAATGCAAAAGGCTGCACTAATCAATTCAATGAGCAGAGCGATTCTCATTCAGTCAACGTGTCAAGCTTAACGCTGTCATTCAATGAAACAAACTGCATTCATTGAATCATTGAATCAAACTACAATCATTGATTCTATGAATCAAACCTTATTCCTTGTTTCAATCGAAGAAAGCTATATCTCTTTTAGGAGAAATGAGGAAAAAAGCGGAAATAAGAGGACAAAATATGAGGAGTGAGGAAAAAAGAGGAAAAAAGGAAAAAGAGGAGAAAGGAGGAGGAAAGAGGAAAAAGGTTGAAAAAGTGGAAAAAAGAGGAAAAAAGAGGTGAAAAGAGGAAAAATGACGAGGAATGAGGAAAAAAGTGGAAAACAGAGGAGAAAAGAGGGATAAAGAGGAAAAAGGAGGAAACAGAGGAGAAAGAAGGAGAAATGAGGAAAAAAGAGAAAAAAGATGAAAAAGTGGAAAATAGAGGAGAAATGAGGGAAAAAGAGGAAAAAAGGAAAAAAGAGGAGACAGGAGGAGAAAAGAGGAAAAACGAGGTAAAAAGAAGAAAAAAGATGAAGAAAGAGGAAAATAGGGAAAAAGAGTAGAAAGGAGGAAAAAAGAGGAGAAAAGAGGGAATAAGAGGAAAAAAGAGGAGAAAAGAGGAAAAAAGTGGCGAAATTAGGAAAAAAGAGGAAAAAAGAGGAGAAAGGAGGGATGAAGAGGAAAAAAGAAGAAACAAGTGGAGAAATGAGGAAAAAAGAGGAAAAAAGAGTAGAAATAAGGAATGAAGAGGGAAAAAGGGGGAGGAAAGAGGAAAAAAGAGGAAAAAAATGAAAAAAGCAAAAAAGAGGAGAAATGAGGTAAAAAGTGGAAATAAGAGCAAAAAATAGGAGAAATGAGGAAAGAAGAGGAAAAAAGTGGAGAAACAAACTGCATTCATTGAATCATTGAATCAAACTACAATCATTGATTCAATATATCAAATCTTATTCCTTGTTTCAATCGAACAAAACTATCTCTTTTTTTTAGTGAACTGTATACGTTCATTCAATGAAAGAGGCTTCACTTGTCTATTCAATGAGTAGAGCTACTCTCATTCTTTCAATGGCACATGTTTCACGCATTTTATCTTTCAATCTATACATGTTCATTACATGAACCAACCTGTCGTTATTAATTCACTGTGTAAGTTTAATTGATTCAATTTAAACAAACTGCACTCCTTGAATCATTGAATCAAACTACAATCACTGATTCAATAAAGCAAACCTTATTCATTGTTTCAAACGAACAAACATAATTCACTTATTCAGTGAAAACTACTAGACTCGTTCATTCAAGGAAACAGTTTGCTCACGATAATTCAATGAGTAGAGGTACTCTTAACGCATTGATTCAATCACACAAATTGCACACATTTGCTTCATGAAGCAATCTGTATTTGTCATTTCCATGAATACAGCTACTCATTCATTCAATGTCACAAGTTTCACGCATTGTCTCGATCAAACTACACACTGCATGAACCAAACTGCCCCATTAATTCAATGTGTCTATTTAATTCATTCAATTTAATGAAAACAACGGCATTCATTGAAGCATTTGCATCAATCTACAATCATTGATTCAATGAATCACACCGTATTCCTTGTTTTAATCGAACAAACCTATCCCTCTTTTTTCGTTAAAAAAATTGCATACATTCATTCAGTGAAAGAAGCTTCACTCCTCTACTCAATGAGTAGAGATACTCTCATTCTTTTAATGGCACAAGTTTCACGCATTCTATCTATCAATCTACACATGTTCACTACATGAATCAAACTGTCGTTATTAATTCAATGTTTAAGTTTAATTCATTTAATTTAATGAAACAAACTGCATTCATTGAATCATTTGCATGAAACTACAATCATTGATTCAATGAAGCAAACCTTATTCATTGTTTCAATCGAGCAAACCTAACTCACTTATTTAGTGAATCCTACTACACTCCTTCATTGAAGGAAACAGTTTGCTCATGATACTTCAATGAGTAGAGGTACTTTTAACGCATAGATTCAATCAAACAAATTGCACACATTTAGTTCTGAAGCAATCTGCATTTGTCAATTCCATGAATACAGCTACTCATTCTTTCAATCTCACAATTTCACATTGTCTCAATCAAACTGCACACATTCACTCCGTGCACCAAACTGCACGTGTTAATTCAATGAGTAGAGCTTCTCCCATTCAATCAATGTGTCAAGCTAAACGCTTCTTTTCAATGAAACAAAACTGCATACTTGAATCATTGAATCAAACTTTAATGATTGATTCAGTGAATTAAACGTTATTCAATGCTTCAATGAAACAAACTGAACAAGCTGATGAATTGTATGAAACTGTACTAGTTTAACGTGTCAAGCTTAACGCTGTCATTCAATGAAACAAACTGCATTCATTGAATCATTGAATCAAACTACAATCACTGATTCAATGAAGCAAACCTTATTCATTGTTTCAATCGAACAAACATAATTCACTTATTCAGTGAAAACTACTACACTCGTTCATTCAAGGAAACAGTTTGCTCATGATAATTCAATGAGTAGAGGTACTCTTAACGCATTGATTCAATCACACAAATTGCACACATTTACTTCATGAAGCAATCTGTATTTGTCATTTCCATGAATACAGCTACTCATTCATTCAATGTCACAAGTTTCACGCATTGTCTCGATCAAACTACACACTGCATGAACCAAACTGCCCCTATTAATTCAATGTGTCTATTTAATTCATTCAATTTAATGAAAACAACGGCATTCATTGAAGCATTTGCATCAATCTACAATCATTGATTCAATGAATCACACCGTATTCCTTGTTTTAATCGAACAAACCTATCCCTCTTTTTTAGTTAAAAAAACTGCATACATTCATTCAGTGAAAGAAGCTTCACTCCTCTACTCAATGAGTAGAGATACTCTCATTCTTTTAATGGCACAAGTTTCACGCATTCTATCTATCAATCTACACATGTTCACTACATGAATCAAACTGTCGTTATTAATTCAATGTTTAAGTTTAATTCATTTAATTTAATGAAACAAACTGCATTCATTGAATCATTTGCATGAAACTACAATGAAGCAAACCTTATTCATTGTTTCAATCGAACAAACCTAACTCACTTATTTAGTGAATCCTACTACACTCGTTCATTGAAGGAAACAGTTTGCTCATGATACTTCAATGAGTAGAGGTACTTTTAACGCATAGATTCAATCAAACAAATTGCACACATTTAGTTCTGAAGCAATCTGCATTTGTCAATACCATGAATACAGCTACTCATTCTTTCAATCTCACAATTCCACATTGTCTCAATCAAACTGCACACATTCACTCCGTGCACCAAACTGCACGTGTTAATTCAATGAGTAGAGCTTCTCCCATTCAATCAATGTGTCAAGCTAAACGCTTCTTTTCAATGAAACAAAACTGCATACTTGAATCATTGAATCAAACTTTAATGATTGATTCAGTGAATTAAACGTTATTCAATGCTTCAATGAAACAAACTGCACAAGTTCATACAATGCAAAAGGCTGCACTAATCAATTCAATGAGCAGAGCGATTCTCATCCAGTCAACGTGTCAAGCTTAACGCTGTCATTCAATGAAACAAACTGCATTCATTGAATCATTGAATCAAACTACAATCATTGATTCTATGAATCAAACCTTATTCCTTGTTTCATACGAAGAAAGCTATATCTCTTTTAGGAGAAATGAGGAAGAAAGCAGAAATAAGAGGACAAAATATGAGGAGTGAGGAAAAAAGAGGAAAAGAGGAGAAAGGAGGAGGAAAGAGGAAAAATGAGGAAAAAGGAGGAGAAATAAGGAAAAAAGTGGAAAAAAGAGGAAAAAATAGGAAAAAAGAGGGGAAATGAGGAAAAAAGAGGAGTAAAGAGGAAAAAAGATGAAAAAAGAGGAGAAAAGAGGAAAAAGGAGGGAAAAAAGAGGAGAAAAGAGGAAAAAAGTGGAAGAATGAGAAAAAAGAAGAAAAAAGTGGAGAAATGAGGAGAAAAGAGGGATAAAGGCGATAAAATAGGAGAAAGGAGGAGGAAAGAGGAAAAAGGTTGAAAAAGTGGAAAAAAGAGGAAAAAAGAGGTGAAAGGAGGAAAAATGACGAGAAAAAAGTGGAGAAATGATTGATTGAAAGAGGGCTGAAGAGGAAAAAGGAGGAAACATTGGAGAAAGAAGGAGAAATGTGGAAAAAAGAGAAAAAAAGATGAAAAAGTGGAAAAAAGAGGAGAAAAGAGGAAAAAAGAGGAAAAATGTGGAGAAATGAGAAAAAAAGGAAAAAAGAGGAGACAGGAAGAGAAAAGAGGAAAAACGAGGTAAAAAGAAGAAAAAAGAGGAAGAAAGAGGAAAATAGGGAAAAGGAAAAAAGAGGAAAAAAAGAGGAGAAAGGAGGGATGAAGAGGAAAAAAGAAGAAACAAGTGGAGAAATGAGGAAAAAAGAGTAGAAATAAGGAATGAAGAGGAAAAAAGGGGGAGGAAAGAGGAAAAAAGAGGAAAAAGAGGAAAAAAGGAAAAAAGAGGAGAAAGGAGGAGGAAAGAGGAAAAAAGAGGAGAAATGAGGTTAAAAGAGGAAAAAGTAGGAGAAATGAGGAAAAAAGAGGAAAAAAGTGGAGAAACAAACTGCATTCACTGAATCATTGAATCAAACTACAATCATTGATTCAATATATCAAATCTTATTCAATCGAACAAAACTATCTCTTTTTTTTAGTGAACTGTATACGTTCATTCAAAGAACGAGGCTTCACTTGTCTATTCAATGAGTAGAGCTACTCTCATTCTTTCAATGGCACAAGTTTCACGCATTTTATCTTTCAATCTATACATGTTCATTACATGAACCAAACTGTCGTTCTTAATTCACTGTGTAAGTTTAATTGATTCAATTTAAACAAACTGCACTCCTTGAATCATTGAATCAAACTACAATCACTGATTCAATGAAGCAAACCTTATTCATTGTTTCAAACGAACAAACATAATTCACTTATTCAGTGAAAACTACTAGACTCGTTCATTCAAGGAAACAGTTTGCTCATGATAATTCAATGAGTAGAGGTACTCTTAACGCATTGATTCAATCACACAAATTGCACACATTTACTTCATGAAGCAATCTGTATTTGTCATTTCCATGAATACAGCTACTCATTCATTCAATGTCACAAGTTTCACGCATTGTCTCGATCAAACTACACACTGCATGAACCAAACTGCCCCTATTAATTCAATGTGTCTATTTAATTCATTCAATTTAATGAAAACAACGGCATTCATTGAAGCATTTGCATCAATCTACAAACATTGATTCAATGAATCACACCGTGTTCCTTGTTTTAATCGAACAAACCTATCCCTCTTTTTTCGTTAAAAAAACTGCATACATTCATTCAGTGAAAGAAGCTTCACTCCTCTACTCAATGAGTAGAGATACTCTCATTCTTTTAATGGCACAAGTTTCACGCATTCTATCTATCAATCTACACATGTTCACTACATGAATCAAACTGTCGTTATTAATTCAATGTTTAAGTTTAATTCATTTAATTTAATGAAACAAACTGCATTCATTGAATCATTTGCATGAAACTACAATCATTGACTCAATGAAGCAAACCTTATTCATTGTTTCAATCGAACAAAACTAACTCACTTATTTAGTGAATCCTACTACACTCCTTCATTGAAGGAAACAGTTTGCTCATGATACTTCAATGAGTAGAGGTACTTTTAACGCATTGATTCAATCAAACAAATTGCACACATTTAGTTCTGAAGCAATCTGCATTTGTCAATTCCATGAATACAGCTACTCATTCTTTCAATCTCACAATTTCACATTGTCTCAATCAAACTGCACACATTCACTCCGTGCACCAAACTGCACGTGTTAATTCAATGAGTAGAGCTTCTCCCATTCAATCAATGTGTCAAGCTTAAACGCTTCTTTTCAATGAAACAAAACTGCATACTTGAATCATTGAATCAAACTTTAATGATTGATTCAGTGAATTAAACGTTATTCAATGCTTCAATGAAACAAACTGAACAAGCTGATGAATTGTATGAAACTGCACAAGTTCATACAATGCAAAAGGCTGCACTAATCAATTCAATGAGCAGAGCGATTCTCATTCAGTCAACGTGTCAAGCTTAACGCTGTCATTCAATGAAACAAACTGCATTCATTGAATCATTGAATCAAACTACAATCATTGATTCTATGAATCAAACCTTATTCCTTGTTTCAATCGAAGAAAGCTATATCTCTTTTAGGAGAAATGAGGAAAAAAGCGGAAATAAGAGGACAAAATATGAGGAGTGAGGAAAAAAGAGGAAAAAAGGAAAAAGAGGAGAAAGGAGGAGGAAAGAGGAAAAAGGTTGAAAAAGTGGAAAAAAGAGGAAAAAAGAGGTGAAAAGAGGAAAAATGACGAGGAATGAGGAAAAAAGTGGAAAACAGAGGAGAAAAGAGGGATAAAGAGGAAAAAGGAGGAAACAGAGGAGAAAGAAGGAGAAATGAGGAAAAAAGAGAAAAAAGATGAAAAAGTGGAAAATAGAGGAGAAATGAGGGAAAAAGAGGAAAAAAGGAAAAAAGAGGAGACAGGAGGAGAAAAGAGGAAAAACGAGGTAAAAAGAAGAAAAAAGATGAAGAAAGAGGAAAATAGGGAAAAAGAGTAGAAAGGAGGAAAAAAGAGGAGAAAAGAGGGAATAAGAGGAAAAAAGAGGAGAAAAGAGGAAAAAAGTGGCGAAATTAGGAAAAAAGAGGAAAAAAGAGGAGAAAGGAGGGATGAAGAGGAAAAAAGAAGAAACAAGTGGAGAAATGAGGAAAAAAGAGGAAAAAAGAGTAGAAATAAGGAATGAAGAGGGAAAAAGGGGGAGGAAAGAGGAAAAAAGAGGAAAAAAATGAAAAAAGCAAAAAAGAGGAGAAATGAGGTAAAAAGTGGAAATAAGAGCAAAAAATAGGAGAAATGAGGAAAGAAGAGGAAAAAAGTGGAGAAACAAACTGCATTCATTGAATCATTGAATCAAACTACAATCATTGATTCAATATATCAAATCTTATTCCTTGTTTCAATCGAACAAAACTATCTCTTTTTTTTAGTGAACTGTATACGTTCATTCAATGAAAGAGGCTTCACTTGTCTATTCAATGAGTAGAGCTACTCTCATTCTTTCAATGGCACATGTTTCACGCATTTTATCTTTCAATCTATACATGTTCATTACATGAACCAACCTGTCGTTATTAATTCACTGTGTAAGTTTAATTGATTCAATTTAAACAAACTGCACTCCTTGAATCATTGAATCAAACTACAATCACTGATTCAATAAAGCAAACCTTATTCATTGTTTCAAACGAACAAACATAATTCACTTATTCAGTGAAAACTACTAGACTCGTTCATTCAAGGAAACAGTTTGCTCACGATAATTCAATGAGTAGAGGTACTCTTAACGCATTGATTCAATCACACAAATTGCACACATTTGCTTCATGAAGCAATCTGTATTTGTCATTTCCATGAATACAGCTACTCATTCATTCAATGTCACAAGTTTCACGCATTGTCTCGATCAAACTACACACTGCATGAACCAAACTGCCCCATTAATTCAATGTGTCTATTTAATTCATTCAATTTAATGAAAACAACGGCATTCATTGAAGCATTTGCATCAATCTACAATCATTGATTCAATGAATCACACCGTATTCCTTGTTTTAATCGAACAAACCTATCCCTCTTTTTTCGTTAAAAAAATTGCATACATTCATTCAGTGAAAGAAGCTTCACTCCTCTACTCAATGAGTAGAGATACTCTCATTCTTTTAATGGCACAAGTTTCACGCATTCTATCTATCAATCTACACATGTTCACTACATGAATCAAACTGTCGTTATTAATTCAATGTTTAAGTTTAATTCATTTAATTTAATGAAACAAACTGCATTCATTGAATCATTTGCATGAAACTACAATCATTGATTCAATGAAGCAAACCTTATTCATTGTTTCAATCGAACAAACCTAACTCACTTATTTAGTGAATCCTACTACACTCCTTCATTGAAGGAAACAGTTTGCTCATGATACTTCAATGAGTAGAGGTACTTTTAACGCATAGATTCAATCAAACAAATTGCACACATTTAGTTCTGAAGCAATCTGCATTTGTCAATTCCATGAATACAGCTACTCATTCTTTCAATCTCACAATTTCACATTGTCTCAATCAAACTGCACACATTCACTCCGTGCACCAAACTGCACGTGTTAATTCAATGAGTAGAGCTTCTCCCATTCAATCAATGTGTCAAGCTAAACGCTTCTTTTCAATGAAACAAAACTGCATACTTGAATCATTGAATCAAACTTTAATGATTGATTCAGTGAATTAAACGTTATTCAATGCTTCAATGAAACAAACTGAACAAGCTGATGAATTGTATGAAACTGTACTAGTTTAACGTGTCAAGCTTAACGCTGTCATTCAATGAAACAAACTGCATTCATTGAATCATTGAATCAAACTACAATCACTGATTCAATGAAGCAAACCTTATTCATTGTTTCAATCGAACAAACATAATTCACTTATTCAGTGAAAACTACTACACTCGTTCATTCAAGGAAACAGTTTGCTCATGATAATTCAATGAGTAGAGGTACTCTTAACGCATTGATTCAATCACACAAATTGCACACATTTACTTCATGAAGCAATCTGTATTTGTCATTTCCATGAATACAGCTACTCATTCATTCAATGTCACAAGTTTCACGCATTGTCTCGATCAAACTACACACTGCATGAACCAAACTGCCCCTATTAATTCAATGTTTCTATTTAATTCATTCAATTTAATGAAAAAAAACTGCATTCATTGAAGCATTTGCATCAATCTACAATCATTGATTCAATGAATCAAACCGTAGTCCTTGTTTTAATCGAACAAACCTATCCCTCTTTTTTCGTTACAAAAACTGCATACATTCATTCAGTTAAAGAAGCTTCACTCCTCTTCTCAATGAGTAGAGATACTCTCATTCTTTTAATGGCACAAGTTTCACGCATTCTATCTATCAATCTACACATGTTCACTACATGAATCAAACTGTCGTTATTAATTCAATGTTTAAGTTTAATTCATTTAATTTAATGAAACAAACTGCATTCATTGAATCATTTGCATGAAACTACAATCATTGACTCAATGAAGCAAACCTTATTCATTGTTTTAATCGAACAAACCTAACTCACTTATTTAGTGAATCCTACTACACTCCTTCATTGAAGGAAACAGTTTGCTCATGATACTTCAATGAGTAGAGGTACTTTTAACGCATAGATTCAATCAAACAAATTGCACACATTTAGTTCTGAAGCAATCTGCATTTGTCAATACCATGAATACAGCTACTCATTCTTTCAATCTCACAATTCCACATTGTCTCAATCAAACTGCACACATTCACTCCGTGCACCAAACTGCACGTGTTAATTCAATGAGTAGAGCTTCTCCCATTCAATCAATGTGTCAAGCTAAACGCTTCTTTTCAATGAAACAAAACTGCATACTTGAATCATAGAATCACACTTTAATGATTGATTCAGTGAATTAAACGTTATTCAATGCTTCAATGAAACAAACTGCACAAGTTCATACAATGCAAAAGGCTGCACTAATCAATTCAATGAGCAGAGCGATTCTCATTCAGTCAACGTGTCAAGCTTAACGCTGTCATTCAATGAAACAAACTGCATTCATTGAATCATTGAATCAAACTACAATCATTGATTCTATGAATCAAACCTTATTCCTTGTTTCAATCGAAGAAAGCTATATCTCTTTTAGGAGAAATGAGGAAAAAAGCGGAAATAAGAGGACAAAATATGAGGAGTGAGGAAAAAAGAGGAAAAAAGGAAAAAGAGGAGAAAGGAGGAGGAAAGAGGAAAAAGGTTGAAAAAGTGGAAAAAAGAGGAAAAAAGAGGTGAAAAGAGGAAAAATGACGAGGAATGAGGAAAAAAGTGGAAAACAGAGGAGAAAAGAGGGATAAAGAGGAAAAAGGAGGAAACAGAGGAGAAAGAAGGAGAAATGAGGAAAAAAGAGAAAAAAGATGAAAAAGTGGAAAATAGAGGAGAAATGAGGGAAAAAGAGGAAAAAAGGAAAAAAGAGGAGACAGGAGGAGAAAAGAGGAAAAACGAGGTAAAAAGAAGAAAAAAGACGAAGAAAGAGGAAAATAGGGAAAAAGAGTAGAAAGGAGGAAAAAAGAGGAGAAAAGAGGGAATAAGAGGAAAAAAGAGGAGAAAAGAGGAAAAAAGTGGCGAAATTAGGAAAAAAGAGGAAAAAAGAGGAAAAAGGAGGGATGAAGAGGAAAAAAGAAGAAACAAGTGGAGAAATGAGGACAAAAGAGGAAAAAAGAGTAGAAATAAGGAATGAAGAGGGAAAAAGGGGGAGGAAAGAGGAAAAAAGAGGAAAAAAATGAAAAAAGCAAAAAAGAGGAGAAATGAGGTAAAAAGTGGAAATAAGAGCAAAAAATAGGAGAAATGAGGAAAGAAGAGGAAAAAAGTGGAGAAACAAACTGCATTCATTGAATCATTGAATCAAACTACAATCATTGATTCAATATATCAAATCTTATTCCTTGTTTCAATCGAACAAAACTATCTCTTTTTTTTAGTGAACTGTATACGTTCATTCAATGAAAGAGGCTTCACTTGTCTATTCAATGAGTAGAGCTACTCTCATTCTTTCAATGGCACATGTTTCACGCATTTTATCTTTCAATCTATACATGTTCATTACATGAACCAACCTGTCGTTATTAATTCACTGTGTAAGTTTAATTGATTCAATTTAAACAAACTGCACTCCTTGAATCATTGAATCAAACTCCAATCACTGATTCAATAAAGCAAACCTTATTCATTGTTTCAAACGAACAAACATAATTCACTTATTCAGTGAAAACTACTAGACTCGTTCATTCAAGGAAACAGTTTGCTCACGATAATTCAATGAGTAGAGGTACTCTTAACGCATTGATTCAATCACACAAATTGCACACATTTGCTTCATGAAGCAATCTGTATTTGTCATTTCCATGAATACAGCTACTCATTCATTCAATGTCACAAGTTTCACGCATTGTCTCGATCAAACTACACACTGCACGAACCAAACTGCCCCATTAATTCAATGTGTCTATTTAATTCATTCAATTTAATGAAAACAACGGCATTCATTGAAGCATTTGCATCAATCTACAATCATTGATTCAATGAATCAAACCGTAGTCCTTGTTTTAATCGAACAAACCTATCCCTCTTTTTTCGTTAAAAAAATTGCATACATTCATTCAGTGAAAGAAGCTTCACTCCTCTACTCAATGAGTAGAGATACTCTCATTCTTTTAATGGCACAAGTTTCACGCATTCTATCTATCAATCTACACATGTTCACTACATGAATCAAACTGTCGTTATTAATTCAATGTTTAAGTTTAATTCATTTAATTTAATGAAACAAACTGCATTCATTGAATCATTTGCATGAAACTACAATCATTGATTCAATGAAGCAAACCTTATTCATTGTTTCAATCGAACAAACCTAACTCACTTATTTAGTGAATCCTACTACACTCCTTCATTGAAGGAAACAGTTTGCTCATGATACTTCAATGAGTAGAGGTACTTTTAACGCATAGATTCAATCAAACAAATTGCACACATTTAGTTCTGAAGCAATCTGCATTTGTCAATTCCATGAATACAGCTACTCATTCTTTCAATCTCACAATTTCACATTGTCTCAATCAAACTGCACACATTCACTCCGTGCACCAAACTGCACGTGTTAATTCAATGAGTAGAGCTTCTCCCATTCAATCAATGTGTCAAGCTAAACGCTTCTTTTCAATGAAACAAAACTGCATACTTGAATCATTGAATCAAACTTTAATGATTGATTCAGTGAATTAAACGTTATTCAATGCTTCAATGAAACAAACTGAACAAGCTGATGAATTGTATGAAACTGTACTAGTTTAACGTGTCAAGCTTAACGCTGTCATTCAATGAAACAAACTGCATTCATTGAATCATTGAATCAAACTACAATCACTGATTCAATGAAGCAAACCTTATTCATTGTTTCAATCGAACAAACATAATTCACTTATTCAGTGAAAACTACTACACTCGTTCATTCAAGGAAACAGTTTGCTCATGATAATTCAATGAGTAGAGGTACTCTTAACGCATTGATTCAATCACACAAATTGCACACATTTACTTCATGAAGCAATCTGTATTTGTCATTTCCATGAATACAGCTACTCATTCATTCAATGTCACAAGTTTCACGCATTGTCTCGATCAAACTACACACTGCATGAACCAAACTGCCCCTATTAATTCAATGTTTCTATTTAATTCATTCAATTTAATGAAAAAAAACTGCATTCATTGAAGCATTTGCATCAATCTACAATCATTGATTCAATGAATCAAACCGTAGTCCTTGTTTTAATCGAACAAACCTATCCCTCTTTTTTCGTTACAAAAACTGCATACATTCATTCAGTTAAAGAAGCTTCACTCCTCTACTCAATGAGTAGAGATACTCTCATTCTTTTAATGGCACAAGTTTCACGCATTCTATCTATCAATCTACACATGTTCACTACATGAATCAAACTGTCGTTATTAATTCAATGTTTAAGTTTAATTCATTTAATTTAATGAAACAAACTGCATTCATTGAATCATTTGCATGAAACTACAATCATTGACTCAATGAAGCAAACCTTATTCATTGTTTTAATCGAACAAACCTAACTCACTTATTTAGTGAATCCTACTACACTCCTTCATTGAAGGAAACAGTTTGCTCATGATACTTCAATGAGTAGAGGTACTTTTAACGCATAGATTCAATCAAACAAATTGCACACATTTAGTTCTGAAGCAATCTGCATTTGTCAATACCATGAATACAGCTACTCATTCTTTCAATCTCACAATTCCACATTGTCTCAATCAAACTGCACACATTCACTCCGTGCACCAAACTGCACGTGTTAATTCAATGAGTAGAGCTTCTCCCATTCAATCAATGTGTCAAGCTAAACGCTTCTTTTCAATGAAACAAAACTGCATACTTGAATCATTGAATCAAACTTTAATGATTGATTCAGTGAATTAAACGTTATTCAATGCTTCAATGAAACAAACTGCACAAGTTCATACAATGCAAAAGGCTGCACTAATCAATTCAATGAGCAGAGCGATTCTCATCCAGTCAACGTGTCAAGCTTAACGCTGTCATTCAATGAAACAAACTGCATTCATTGAATCATTGAATCAAACTACAATCATTGATTCTATGAATCAAACCTTATTCCTTGTTTCATACGAAGAAAGCTATATCTCTTTTAGGAGAAATGAGGAAGAAAGCAGAAATAAGAGGACAAAATATGAGGAGTGAGGAAAAAAGAGGAAAAGAGGAGAAAGGAGGAGGAAAGAGGAAAAATGAGGAAAAAGGAGGAGAAATAAGGAAAAATGTGGAAAAAAGAGGAAAAAATAGGAAAAAAGAGGGGAAATGAGGAAAAAAGAGGAGTAAAGAGGAAAAAGGAGGGAAAAAAGAGGAGAAAAGAGGAAAAAAGTGGAAGAATGAGAAAAAAGAAGAAAAAAGTGGAGAAATGAGGAGAAAAGAGGGATAAAGGCGATAAAATAGGAGAAAGGAGGAGGAAAGAGGAAAAAGGTTGAAAAAGTGGAAAAAAGAGGAAAAAAGAGGTGAAAGGAGGAAAAATGACGAGAAAAAAGTGGAGAAATGATTGATTGAAAGAGGGCTGAAGAGGAAAAAGGAGGAAACATAGGAGAAAGAAGGAGAAATGTGGAAAAAAGAGAAAAAAAGATGAAAAAGTGGAAAAAAGAGGAGAAAAGAGGAAAAAAGAGGAAAAATGTGGAGAAATGAGAAAAAAAGGAAAAAAGAGGAGACAGGAGGAGAAAAGAGGAAAAACGAGGTAAAAAGAAGAAAAAAGAGGAAGAAAGAGGAAAATAGGGAAAAGGAAAAAAGAGGAAAAAAAGAGGAGAAAGGAGGGATGAAGAGGAAAAAAGAAGAAACAAGTGGAGAAATGAGGAAAATAGAGTAGAAATAAGGAATGAAGAGGAAAAAAGGGGGAGGAAAGAGGAAAAAAGAGGAAAAAGAGGAAAAAAGGAAAAAAGAGGAGAAAGGAGGAGGAAAGAGGAAAAAAGAGGAGAAATGAGGTTAAAAGTGGAAAAAAGAGGAAAAAGTAGGAGAAATGAGGAAAAAAGAGGAAAAAAGTGGAGAAACAAACTGCATTCACTGAATCATTGAATCAAACTACAATCATTGATTCAATATATCAAATCTTATTCAATCGAACAAAACTATCTCTTTTTTTTAGTGAACTGTATACGTTCATTCAAAGAAAGAGGCTTCACTTGTCTATTCAATGAGTAGAGCTACTCTCATTCTTTCAATGGCACAAGTTTCACGCATTTTATCTTTCAATTTATACATGTTCATTACATGAACCAAACTGTCGTTCTTAATTCACTGTGTAAGTTTAATTGATTCAATTTAAACAAACTGCACTCCTTGAATCATTGAATCAAACTACAATCACTGATTCAATGAAGCAAACCTTATTCATTGTTTCAAACGAACAAACATAATTCACTTATTCAGTGAAAACTACTAGACTCGTTCATTCAAGGAAACAGTTTGCTCATGATAATTCAATGAGTAGAGATACTCTTAACGCATTGATTCAATCACACAAATTGCACACATTTACTTCATGAAGCAATCTGTATTTGTCATTTCCATGAATACAGCTACTCATTCATTCAATGTCACAAGTTTCACGCATTGTCTCGATCAAACTACACACTGCATGAACCAAACTGCCCCTATTAATTCAATGTGTCTATTTAATTCATTCAATTTAATGAAAACAACGGCATTCATTGAAGCATTTGCATCAATCTACAAACATTGATTCAATGAATCACACCGTGTTCCTTGTTTTAATCGAACAAACCTATCCCTCTTTTTTCGTTAAAAAAACTGCATACATTCATTCAGTGAAAGAAGCTTCACTCCTCTACTCAATGAGTAGAGATACTCTCATTCTTTTAATGGCACAAGTTTCACGCATTCTATCTATCAATCTACACATGTTCACTACATGAATCAAACTGTCGTTATTAATTCAATGTTTAAGTTTAATTCATTTAATTTAATGAAACAAACTGCATTCATTGAATCATTTGCATGAAACTACAATCATTGACTCAATGAAGCAAACCTTATTCATTGTTTCAATCGAACAAACCTAACTCACTTATTTAGTGAATCCTACTACACTCCTTCATTGAAGGAAACAGTTTGCTCATGATACTTCAATGAGTAGAGGTACTTTTAACGCATTGATTCAATCAAACAAATTGCACACATTTAGTTCTGAAGCAATCTGCATTTGTCAATTCCATGAATACAGCTACTCATTCTTTCAATCTCACAATTTCACATTGTCTCAATCAAACTGCACACATTCACTCCGTGCACCAAACTGCACGTGTTAATTCAATGAGTAGAGCTTCTCCCATTCAATCAATGTGTCAAGCTTAAACGCTTCTTTTCAATGAAACAAAACTGCATACTTGAATCATTGAATCAAACTTTAATGATTGATTCAGTGAATTAAACGTTATTCAATGCTTCAATGAAACAAACTGAACAAGCTGATGAATTGTATGAAACTGCACAAGTTCATACAATGCAAAAGGCTGCACTAATCAATTCAATGAGCAGAGCGATTCTCATTCAGTCAACGTGTCAAGCTTAACGCTGTCATTCAATGAAACAAACTGCATTCATTGAATCATTGAATCAAACTACAATAATTGATTCTATGAATCAAACCTTATTCCTTGTTTCAATCGAAGAAAGCTATATCTCTTTTAGGAGAAATGAGGAAAAAAGGGGAAGTAAGAGGACAAAATATGAGGAGTGAGGAAAAAAGAGGAAAAAAGGAAAAAGAGGAGAACGGAGGAGGAAAGAGGAAAAAGGTTGAAAAAGTGGAAAAAAGAGGAAAAAAGAGGTGAAAAGAGGAAAAATGACGAGGAATGAGGAAAAAAGTGGAAAACAGAGGAGAAAAGAGGGATAAAGAGCAAAAAGGAGGAAACAGAGGAGAAAGAAGGAGAAATGAGGAAAAAAGAGAAAAAAGATGAAAAAGTGGAAAATAGAGGAGAAATGAGGGAAAAAGAGGAAAAAAGGAAAAAAGAGGAGACAGGAGGAGAAAAGAGGAAAAACGAGGTAAAAAGAAGAAAAAAGACGAAGAAAGAGGAAAATAGGGAAAAAGAGTAGAAAGGAGGAAAAAAGAGGAGAAAAGAGGGAATAAGAGGAAAAAAGAGGAGAAAAGAGGAAAAAAGTGGCGAAATTAGGAAAAAAGAGGAAAAAAGAGGAGAAAGGAGGGATGAAGAGGAAAAAAGAAGAAACAAGTGGAGAAATGAGGAAAAAAGAGGAAAAAAGAGTAGAAATAAGGAATGAAGAGGGAAAAAGGGGGAGGAAAGAGGAAAAAAGAGGAAAAAAAGGAAAAAAGCAAAAAAGAGGAGAAATGAGGTAAAAAGTGGAAATAAGAGCAAAAAATAGGAGAAATGAGGAAAGAAGAGGAAAAAAGTGGAGAAACAAACTGCATTCATTGAATCATTGAATCAAACTACAATCATTGATTCAATATATCAAATCTTATTCCTTGTTTCAATCGAACAAAACTATCTCTTTTTTTTAGTGAACTGTATACGTTCATTCAATGAAAGAGGCTTCACTTGTCTATTCAATGAGTAGAGCTACTCTCATTCTTTCAATGGCACATGTTTCACGCATTTTATCTTTCAATCTATACATGTTCATTACATGAACCAACCTGTCGTTATTAATTCACTGTGTAAGTTTAATTGATTCAATTTAAACAAACTGCACTCCTTGAATCATTGAATCAAACTACAATCACTGATTCAATAAAGCAAACCTTATTCATTGTTTCAAACGAACAAACATAATTCACTTATTCAGTGAAAACTACTAGACTCGTTCATTCAAGGAAACAGTTTGCTCACGATAATTCAATGAGTAGAGGTACTCTTAACGCATTGATTCAATCACACAAATTGCACACATTTACTTCATGAAGCAATCTGTATTTGTCATTTCCATGAATACAGCTACTCATTCATTCAATGTCACAAGTTTCACGCATTGTCTCGATCAAACTACACACTGCATGAACCAAACTGCCCCTATTAATTCAATGTGTCTATTTAATTCATTCAATTTAATGAAAACAACGGCATTCATTGAAGCATTTGCATCAATCTACAAACATTGATTCAATGAATCACACCGTGTTCCTTGTTTTAATCGAACAAACCTATCCCTCTTTTTTCGTTAAAAAAACTGCATACATTCATTCAGTGAAAGAAGCTTCACTCCTCTACTCAATGAGTAGAGATACTCTCATTCTTTTAATGGCACAAGTTTCACGCATTCTATCTATCAATCTACACATGTTCACTACATGAATCAAACTGTCGTTATTAATTCAATGTTTAAGTTTAATTCATTTAATTTAATGAAACAAACTGCATTCATTGAATCATTTGCATGAAACTACAATCATTGACTCAATGAAGCAAACCTTATTCATTGTTTCAATCGAACAAAACTAACTCACTTATTTAGTGAATCCTACTACACTCCTTCATTGAAGGAAACAGTTTGCTCATGATACTTCAATGAGTAGAGGTACTTTTAACGCATTGATTCAATCAAACAAATTGCACACATTTAGTTCTGAAGCAATCTGCATTTGTCAATTCCATGAATACAGCTACTCATTCTTTCAATCTCACAATTTCACATTGTCTCAATCAAACTGCACACATTCACTCCGTGCACCAAACTGCACGTGTTAATTCAATGAGTAGAGCTTCTCCCATTCAATCAATGTGTCAAGCTTAAACGCTTCTTTTCAATGAAACAAAACTGCATACTTGAATCATTGAATCAAACTTTAATGATTGATTCAGTGAATTAAACGTTATTCAATGCTTCAATGAAACAAACTGAACAAGCTGATGAATTGTATGAAACTGCACAAGTTCATACAATGCAAAAGGCTGCACTAATCAATTCAATGAGCAGAGCGATTCTCATTCAGTCAACGTGTCAAGCTTAACGCTGTCAGTCAATGAAACAAACTGCATTCATTGAATCATTGAATCAAACTACAATCATTGATTCTATGAATCAAACCTTATTCCTTGTTTCAATCGAAGAAAGCTATATCTCTTTTAGGAGAAATGAGGAAAAAAGCGGAAATAAGAGGACAAAATATGAGGAGTGAGGAAAAAAGAGGAAAAAAGGAAAAAGAGGAGAAAGGAGGAGGAAAGAGGAAAAAGGTTGAAAAAGTGGAAAAAAGAGGAAAAAAGAGGTGAAAAGAGGAAAAATGACGAGGAATGAGGAAAAAAGTGGAAAACAGAGGAGAAAAGAGGGATAAAGAGGAAAAAGGAGGAAACAGAGGAGAAAGAAGGAGAAATGAGGAAAAAAGAGAAAAAAGATGAAAAAGTGGAAAATAGAGGAGAAATGAGGGAAAAAGAGGAAAAAAGGAAAAAAGAGGAGACAGGAGGAGAAAAGAGGAAAAACGAGGTAAAAAGAAGAAAAAAGACGAAGAAAGAGGAAAATAGGGAAAAAGAGTAGAAAGGAGGAAAAAAGAGGAGAAAAGAGGGAATAAGAGGAAAAAAGAGGAGAAAAGAGGAAAAAAGTGGCGAAATTAGGAAAAAAGAGGAAAAAAGAGGAGAAAGGAGGGATGAAGAGGAAAAAAGAAGAAACAAGTGGAGAAATGAGGAAAAAAGAGGAAAAAAGAGTAGAAATAAGGAATGAAGAGGGAAAAAGGGGGAGGAAAGAGGAAAAAAGAGGAAAAAAAGGAAAAAAGCAAAAAAGAGGAGAAATGAGGTAAAAAGTGGAAATAAGAGCAAAAAATAGGAGAAATGAGGAAAGAAGAGGAAAAAAGTGGAGAAACAAACTGCATTCATTGAATCATTGAATCAAACTACAATCATTGATTCAATATATCAAATCTTATTCCTTGTTTCAATCGAACAAAACTATCTCTTTTTTTTAGTGAACTGTATACGTTCATTCAATGAAAGAGGCTTCACTTGTCTATTCAATGAGTAGAGCTACTCTCATTCTTTCAATGGCACATGTTTCACGCATTTTATCTTTCAATCTATACATGTTCATTACATGAACCAACCTGTCGTTATTAATTCACTGTGTAAGTTTAATTGATTCAATTTAAACAAACTGCACTCCTTGAATCATTGAATGAAACTACAATCACTGATTCAATAAAGCAAACCTTATTCATTGTTTCAAACGAACAAACATAATTCACTTATTCAGTGAAAACTACTAGACTCGTTCATTCAAGGAAACAGTTTGCTCACGATAATTCAATGAGTAGAGGTACTCTTAACGCATTGATTCAATCACACAAATTGCACACATTTGCTTCATGAAGCAATCTGTATTTGTCATTTCCATGAATACAGCTACTCATTCATTCAATGTCACAAGTTTCACGCATTGTCTCGATCAAACTACACACTGCATGAACCAAACTGCCCCATTAATTCAATGTGTCTATTTAATTCATTCAATTTAATGAAAACAACGGCATTCATTGAAGCATTTGCATCAATCTACAATCATTGATTCAATGAATCACACCGTATTCCTTGTTTTAATCGAACAAACCTATCCCTCTTTTTTCGTTAAAAAAATTGCATACATTCATTCAGTGAAAGAAGCTTCACTCCTCTACTCAATGAGTAGAGATACTCTCATTCTTTTAATGGCACAAGTTTCACGCATTCTATCTATCAATCTACACATGTTCACTACATGAATCAAACTGTCGTTATTAATTCAATGTTTAAGTTTAATTCATTTAATTTAATGAAACAAACTGCATTCATTGAATCATTTGCATGAAACTACAATCATTGACTCAATGAAGCAAACCTTAATCATTGTTTTAATCGAACAAACCTAACTCACTTATTTAGTGAATCCTACTACACTCCTTCATTGAAGGAAACAGTTTGATCATGATACTTCAATGAGTAGAGGTACTTTTAACGCATAGATTCAATCAAACAAATTGCACACATTTAGTTCTGAAGCAATCTGCATTTGTCAATTCCATGAATACAGCTACTCATTCTTTCAATCTCACAATTTCACATTGTCTCAATCAAACTGCACACATTCACTCCGTGCACCAAACTGCACGTGTTAATTCAATGAGCAGAGCTTCTCCCATTCAATCAATGTGTCAAGCTAAACGCTTCTTTTCAATGAAACAAAACTGCATACTTGAATCATTGAATCAAACTTTAATGATTGATTCAGTGAATTAAACGTTATTCAATGCTTCAATGAAACAAACTGAACAAGCTGATGAATTGTATGAAACTGTACTAGTTTAACGTGTCAAGCTTAACGCTGTCATTCAATGAAACAAACTGCATTCATTGAATCATTGAATCAAACTACAATCACTGATTCAATGAAGCAAACCTTATTCATTGTTTCAATCGAACAAACATAATTCACTTATTCAGTGAAAACTACTACACTCGTTCATTCAAGGAAACACTTTGCTCATGATAATTCAATGAGTAGAGGTACTCTTAATGCATTGATTCAATCACACAAATTGCACACATTTACTTCATGAAGCAATCTAATTTGTCATTTCCATGAATACAGCTACTCATTCATTCAATGTCACAAGTTTCACGCATTGTCTCGATCAAACTACACACTGCATGAACCAAACTGCCCCTATTAATTCAATGTTTCTATTTAATTCATTCAATTTAATGAAAAAAAACTGCATTCATTGAAGCATTTGCATCAATCTACAATCATTGATTCAATGAATCAAACCGTAGTCCTTGTTTTAATCGAACAAACCTATCCCTCTTTTTTCGTTACAAAAACTGCATACATTCATTCAGTTAAAGAAGCTTCACTCCTCTACTCAATGAGTAGAGATACTCTCATTCTTTTAATGGCACAAGTTTCACGCATTCTATCTATCAATCTACACATGTTCACTACATGAATCAAACTGTCGTTATTAATTCAATGTTTAAGTTTAATTCATTTAATTTAATAGAACAAACTGCATTCATTGAATCATTTGCATGAAACTACAATCATTGACTCAATGAAGCAAACCTTATTCATTGTTTTAATCGAACAAACCTAACTCACTTATTTAGTGAATCCTACTACACTCCTTCATTGAAGGAAACAGTTTGCTCATGATACTTCAATGAGTAGAGGTACTTTTAACGCATAGATTCAATCAAACAAATTGCACACATTTAGTTCTGAAGCAATCTGCATTTGTCAATACCATGAATACAGCTACTCATTCTTTCAATCTCACAATTCCACATTGTCTCAATCAAACTGCACACATTCACTCCGTGCACCAAACTGCACGTGTTAATTCAATGAGTAGAGCTTCTCCCATTCAATCAATGTGTCAAGCTAAACGCTTCTTTTCAATGAAACAAAACTGCATACTTGAATCATTGAATCAAACTTTAATGATTGATTCAGTGAATTAAACGTTATTCAATGCTTCAATGAAACAAACTGCACAAGTTCATACAATGCAAAAGGCTGCACTAATCAATTCAATGAGCAGAGCGATTTTCATCCAGTCAACGTGTCAAGCTTAACGCTGTCATTCAATGAAACAAACTGCATTCATTGAATCATTGAATCAAACTACAATCATTGATTCTATGAATCAAACCTTATTCCTTGTTTCATACGAAGAAAGCTATATCTCTTTTAGGAGAAATGAGGAAGAAAGCGGATATAAGAGGATAAAATATGAGGAGTGAGGAAAAAAGAGGAAAAAATGAAAAACAGGAGAAAGGAGGAGGAAAGAAAAAAAATGAGGAAAAAAGAGGAGAAATAAGGAAAAAAGTGGAAAAAAGAGGAAAAAAGAGGAAAAAAGAGGGGAAATGAGGAAAAACGAGGAGTAAAGAGGAAAAAAGATGAAAAAAGAGGAGAAAAGAGGAAAAAGGAGGGAAAAAAGAGGAGAAAAGAGGAAAAAAGTGGAAGAATGAGAAAAAAGAAGAAAAAGTGGAGAAATGAGGAGAAAAGAGGGATAAAGGCGATAAAATAGGAGAAAGGAGGAGGAAAGAGGAAAAAGGTTGAAAAAGTGGAAAATAGAGGAAAAAAGAGGTGAAAGGAGGAAAAATGACGAGAAAAAAGTGGAGAAATGATTGATTGAAAGAGGGCTGAAGAGGAAAAAGGAGGAAACATAGGAGAAAGAAGGAGAAATGTGGAAAAAAGAGAAAAAAAGATGAAAAAGTGGAAAAAAGAGGAGAAAAGAGGAAAAAAGAAGAAAAATGTGGAGAAATGAGAAAAAAAGGAAAAAAGAGGAGACAGGAGGAGAAAAGAGGAAAAACGAGGTAAAAAGAAGAAAAAAGAGGAAGAAAGAGGAAAATAGGGAAAAGGAAAAAAGAGGAAAAAAAGAGGAGAAAGGAGGGATGAAGAGGAAAAAAGAAGAAACAAGTGGAGAAATGAGGAAAAAAGAGTAGAAATAAGGAATGAAGAGGAAAAAAGGGGGAGGAAAGAGGAAAAAATAGGAAAAAGAGGAAAAAAGGAAAAAAGAGGAGAAAGGAGGAGGAAAGAGGAAAAAAGAGGAAAAAAGAGGAGAAATGAGGTTAAAAGTGGAAAAAAGAGGAAAAAGTAGGAGAAATGAGGAAAAAAGAGGAAAAAAGTGGAGAAACAAACTGCATTCACTGAATCATTGAATCAAACTACAATCATTGATTCAATATATCAAATCTTATTCAATCGAACAAAACTATCTCTTTTTTTTAGTGAACTGTATACGTTCATTCAATGAAAGAGGCTTCACTTGTCTATTCAATGAGTAGAGCTACTCTCATTCTTTCAATGGCACAAGTTTCACGCATTTTATCTTTCAATTTATACATGTTCATTACATGAACCAAACTGTCGTTCTTAATTCACTGTGTAAGTTTAATTGATTCAATTTAAACAAACTGCACTCCTTGAATCATTGAATCAAACTACAATCACTGATTCAATGAAGCAAACCTTATTCATTGTTTCAAACGAACAAACATAATTCACTTATTCAGTGAAAACTACTAGACTCGTTCATTCAAGGAAACAGTTTGCTCATGATAATTCAATGAGTAGAGGTACTCTTAACGCATTGATTCAATCACACAAATTGCATACATTTACTTCATGAAGCAATCTGTATTTGTCATTTCCATGAATACAGCTACTCATTCATTCAATGTCACAAGTTTCACGCATTGTCTCGATCAAACTACACACTGCATGAACCAAACTGCCCCTATTAATTCAATGTGTCTATTTAATTCATTCAATTTAATGAAAACAACGGCATTCATTGAAGCATTTGCATCAATCTACAATCATTGAATCAATGAATCACACCGTATTCCTTGTTTTAATCGAACAAACCTATCCCTCTTTTTTCGTTACAAAAACTGCATACATTCATTCAGTGAAAGAAGCTTCACTCCTCTACTCAATGAGTAGAGATACTCTCATTCTTTTAATGGCACAAGTTTCACGCATTCTATCTATCAATCTACACATGTTCACTACATGAATCAAACTGTCGTTATTAATTCAATGTTTAAGTTTAATTCATTTAATTTAAAGAAACAAACTGCATTCATTGAATCATTTGCATGAAACTACAATCATTGATTCAATGAAGCAAACCTTATTCATTGTTTCAATCGAACAAACCTAACTCACTTATTTAGTGAATCCTACTACACTCCTTCATTGAAGGAAACAGTTTGCTCATGATACTTCAATGAGTAGAGGTACTTTTAACGCATAGATTCAATCAAACAAATTGCACACATTTAGTTCTGAAGCAATCTGCATTTGTCAATTCCATGAATACAGCTACTCATTCTTTCAATCTCACAATTTCACATTGTCTCAATCAAACTGCACACATTCACTCCGTGCACCAAACTGCACGTGTTAATTCAATGAGTAGAGCTTCTCCCATTCAATCAATGTGTCAAGCTAAACGCTTCTTTTCAATGAAACAAAACTGCATACTTGAATCATTGAATCAAACTTTAATGATTGATTCAGTGAATTAAACGTTATTCAATGCTTCAATGAAACAAACTGAACAAGCTGATGAATTGTATGAAACTGTACTAGTTTAACGTGTGAAGCTTAACGCTGTCATTCAATGAAACAAACTGCATTCATTGAATCATTGAATCAAACTACAATCACTGATTCAATGAAGCAAACCTTATTCATTGTTTCAATCGAACAAACATAATTCACTTATTCAGTGAAAACTACTACACTCGTTCATTCAAGGAAACAGTTTGCTCATGATAATTCAATGAGTAGAGGTACTCTTAACGCATTGATTCAATCACACAAATTGCACACATTTACTTCATGAAGCAATCTAATTTGTCATTTCCATGAATACAGCTACTCATTCATTCAATGTCACAAGTTTCACGCATTGTCTCGATCAAACTACACACTGCATGAACCAAACTGCCCCTATTAATTCAATGTTTCTATTTAATTCATTCAATTTAATGAAAAAAAACTGCATTCATTGAATCATTTGCATCAATCTACAATCATTGATTCAATGAATCAAACCGTAGTCCTTGTTTTAATCGAACAAACCTATCCCTCTTTTTTCGTTACAAAAACTGCATACATTCATTCAGTTAAAGAAGCTTCACTCCTCTACTCAATGAGTAGAGATACTCTCATTCTTTTAATGGCACAAGTTTCACGCATTCTATCTATCAATCTACACATGTTCACTACATGAATCAAACTGTCGTTATTAATTCAATGTTTAAGTTTAATTCATTTAATTTAATGGAACAAACTGCATTCATTGAATTATTTGCATGAAACTACAATCATTGACTCAATGAAGCAAACCTTATTCATTGTTTTAATCGAACAAACCTAACTCACTTATTTAGTGAATCCTACTACACTCCTTCATTGAAGGAAACAGTTTGCTCATGATACTTCAATGAGTAGAGGTACTTTTAACGCATAGATTCAATCAAACAAATTGCACACATTTAGTTCTGAAGCAATCTGCATTTGTCAATACCATGAATACAGCTACTCATTCTTTCAATCTCACAATTCCACATTGTCTCAATCAAACTGCACACATTCACTCCGTGCACCAAACTGCACGTGTTAATTCAATGAGTAGAGCTTCTCCCATTCAATCAATGTGTCAAGCTAAACGCTTCTTTTCAATGAAACAAAACTGCATACTTGAATCATTGAATCAAACTTTAATGATTGATTCAGTGAATTAAACGTTATTCAATGCTTCAATGAAACAAACTGCACAAGTTCATACAATGCAAAAGGCTGCACTAATCAATTCAATGAGCAGAGCGATTTTCATCCAGTCAACGTGTCAAGCTTAACGCTGTCATTCAATGAAACAAACTGCATTCATTGAATCATTGAATCAAACTACAATCATTGATTCTATGAATCAAACCTTATTCCTTGTTTCATACGAAGAAAGCTATATCTCTTTTAGGAGAAATGAGGAAGAAAGCGGAAATAAGAGGATAAAATATGAGGAGTGAGGAAAAAAGAGGAAAAAATGAAAAAGAGGAGAAAGGAGGAGGAAAGGAAAAAAATGAGGAAAAAAGAGGAGAAATAAGGAAAAAAGTGGAAAAAAGAGGAAAAAAGAGGAAAAAAGAGGGGAAATGAGGAAAAACGAGGAGTAAAGAGGAAAAAAGATGAAAAAAAGAGGAGAAAAGAGGAAAAAGGAGGGAAAAAAGAGGAGAAAAGAGGAAAAAAGTGGAAGAATGAGAAAAAAGAAGAAAAAAGTGGAGAAATGAGGAGAAAAGAGGGATAAAGGCGATAAAATAGGAGAAAGGAGGAGGAAAGAGGAAAAAGGTTGAAAAAGTGGAAAATAGAGGAAAAAAGAGGTGAAAGGAGGAAAAATGACGAGAAAAAAGTGGAGAAATGATTGATTGAAAGAGGGCTGAAGAGGAAAAAGGAGGAAACATAGGAGAAAGAAGGAGAAATGTGGAAAAAAGAGAAAAAAAGATGAAAAAGTGGAAAAAAGAGGAGAAAAGAGGAAAAAAGAGGAAAAATGTGGAGAAATGAGAAAAAAAGGAAAAAAGAGGAGACAGGAGGAGAAAAGAGGAAAAACGAGGTAAAAAGAAGAAAAAAGAGGAAGAAAGAGGAAAATAGGGAAAAGGAAAAAAGAGGAAAAAAAGAGGAGAAAGGAGGGATGAAGAGGAAAAAAGAAGAAACAAGTGGAGAAATGAGGAAAAAAGAGTAGAAATAAGGAATGAAGAGGAAAAAAGGGGGAGGAAAGAGGAAAAAAGAGGAAAAAGAGGAAAAAAGGAAAAAAGAGGAGAAAGGAGGAGGAAAGAGGAAAAAAGAGGAAAAAAGAGGAGAAATGAGGTTAAAAGTGGAAAAAAGAGGAAAAAGTAGGAGAAATGAGGAAAAAAGAGGAAAAAAGTGGAGAAACAAACTGCATTCACTGAATCATTGAATCAAACTACAATCATTGATTCAATATATCAAATCTTATTCAATCGAACAAAACTATCTCTTTTTTTTAGTGAACTGTATACGTTCATTCAATGAAAGAGGCTTCACTTGTCTATTCAATGAGTAGAGCTACTCTCATTCTTTCAATGGCACAAGTTTCACGCATTTTATCTTTCAATCTATACATGTTCATTACATGAACCAAACTGTCGTTCTTAATTCACTGTGTAAGTTTAATTGATTCAATTTAAACAAACTGCACTCCTTGAATCATTGAATCAAACTACAATCACTGATTCAATGAAGCAAACCTTATTCATTGTTTCAAACGAACAAACATAATTCACTTATTCAGTGAAAACTACTAGACTCGTTCATTCAAGGAAACAGTTTGCTCATGATAATTCAATGAGTAGAGGTACTCTTAACGCATTGATTCAATCACACAAATTGCATACATTTACTTCATGAAGCAATCTGTATTTGTCATTTCCATGAATACAGCTACTCATTCATTCAATGTCACAAGTTTCACGCATTGTCTCGATCAAACTACACACTGCATGAACCAAACTGCCCCTATTAATTCAATGTGTCTATTTAATTCATTCAATTTAATGAAAACAACGGCATTCATTGAAGCATTTGCATCAATCTACAATCATTGATTCAATGAATCACACCGTATTCCTTGTTTTAATCGAACAAACCTATCCCTCTTTTTTCGTTAAAAAAACTGCATACATTCATTCAGTGAAAGAAGCTTCACTCCTCTACTCAATGAGTAGAGATACTCTCATTCTTTTAATGGCACAAGTTTCACGCATTCTATCTATCAATCTACACATGTTCACTACATGAATCAAACTGTCGTTATTAATTCAATGTTTAAGTTTAATTCATTTAATTTAATGAAACAAACTGCATTCATTGAATCATTTGCATGAAACTACAATCATTGACTCAATGAAGCAAACCTTATTCATTGTTTCAATCGAACAAACCTAACTCACTTATTTAGTGAATCCTACTACACTCCTTCATTGAAGGAAACAGTTTGCTCATGATACTTCGATGAGTAGAGGTACTTTTAACGCATTGATTCAATCAAACAAATTGCACACATTTAGTTCTGAAGCAATCTGCAGTTGTCAATTCCATGAATACAGCTACTCATTCTTTCAATCTCACAATTTCACATTGTCTCAATCAAACTGCACACATTCACTCCGTGCACCAAACTGCACGTGTTAATTCAATGAGTAGAGCTTCTCCCATTCAATCAATGTGTCAAGCTTAAACGCTTCTTTTCAATGAAACAAAACTGCATACTTGAATCATTGAATCAAACTTTAATGATTGATTCAGTGAATTAAACGTTATTCAATGCTTCAATGAAACAAACTGAACAAGCTGATGAATTGTATGAAACTGCACAAGTTCATACAATGCAAAAGGCTGCACTAATCAATTCAATGAGCAGAGCGATTCTCATTCAGTCAACGTGTCAAGCTTAACGCTGTCATTCAATGAAACAAACTGCATTCATTGAATCATTGAATCAAACTACAATCATTGATTCTATGAATCAAACCTTATTCCTTGTTTCAATCGAAGAAAGCTATATCTCTTTTAGGAGAAATGAGGAAAAAAGCGGAAATAAGAGGGCAAAATATGAGGAGTGAGGAAAAAAGAGGAAAAAAGGAAAAAGAGGAGAAAGGAGGAGGAAAGAGGAAAAAGGTTGAAAAAGTGGAAAAAAGAGGAAAAAAGACGTGAAAAGAGGAAAAATGACGAGGAATGAGGAAAAAAGTGGAAAACAGAGGAGAAAAGAGGGATAAAGAGGAAAAAGGAGGAAACAGAGGAGAAAGAAGGAGAAATGAGGAAAAAAGAGAAAAAAGATGAAAAAGTGGAAAATAGAGGAGAAATGAGGGAAAAAGAGGAAAAAAGGAAAAAAGAGGAGACAGGAGGAGAAAAGAGGAAAAACGAGGTAAAAAGAAGAAAAAAGAGGAAGAAAGAGGAAAATAGGGAAAAGGAGTAGAAAGGAGGAAAAAAGAGGAGAAAAGAGGGAATAATAGGAAAAAAGAGGAGAAAAGAGGAAAAAAGTGGCGAAATTAGGAAAAAAGAGGAAAAAAGAGGAGAAAGGAGGGATGAAGAGGAAAAAAGAAGAAACAAGTGGAGAAATGAGGAAAAAAGAGAAAAAAAAGTGTAGAAATAAGGAATGAAGAGGGAAAAAGGGGGAGGAAAGAGGAAAAAAGAGGAAAAGAGGAAAAAAGGAAAAAAGAGGAGAAATGAGGTAAAAAGTGGAAATAAGAGCAAAAAATAGGAGAAATGAGGAAAGAAGAGGAAAAAAGTGGAGAAACAAACTGCATTCATTGAATCATTGAAACAAACTACAATCATTGATTCAATATATCAAATCTTATTCCTTGTTTCAATCGAACAAAACTATCTCTTTTTTTTAGTGAACTGTATACGTTCATTCAATGAAAGAGGCTTCACTTGTCTATTCAATGAGTAGAGCTACTCTCATTCTTTCAATGGCACAAGTTTCACGCATTTTATCTTTCAATCTATACATGTTCATTACATGAACCAAACTGTCGTTATTAATTCACTGTGTAAGTTTAATTGATTCAATTTAAACAAACTGCACTCCTTGAATCATTGAATCAAACTACAATCACTGATTCAATGAAGCAAACCTTATTCATTGTTTCAAACGAACAAACATAATTCACTTATTCAGTGAAAACTACTACACTCGTTCATTCAAGGAAACAGTTTGCTCATGATAATTCAATGAGTAGAGGTACTCTTAACGCATTGATTCAATCACACAAATTGCACACATTTACTTCATGAAGCAATCTCTATTTGTCATTTCCATGAATACAGCTACTCATTCATTCAATGTCACAAGTTTCACGCATTGTCTCGATCAAACTACACACTGCATGAACCAAACTGCCCCTATTCATTCAATGTGTCTATTTAATTCATTCGATTTAATGAAAAAAACTGCATTCATTGAAGCATTTGCATCAATCTACAATCATTGATTCAATGAATCAAACCGTAGTCCTTGTTTTAATCGAACAAACCTATCCCCCTTTTTTCGTGACAAAAACTGCATACATTCATTCAGTGAAAGAAGCTTCACTCCTCTACTCAATGAGTAGAGATACTCTCATTCTTTTAATGGCACAAGTTTCACGCATTCTATCTATCAATCTACACATGTTCACTACATGAATCAAACTGTCGTTATTAATTCAATGTTTAAGTTTAATTCATTTAATTTAATGAAACAAACTGCATTCATTGAATCATTTGCATGAAACTACAATCATTGACTCAATGAAGCAAACCTTATTCATTGTTTCAATCGAACAAACTTAACTCACTTATTTAGTGAATCCTACTACACTCGTTCATTGAAGGAAACAGTTTGCTCATGATACTTCAATGAGTAGAGGTACTTTTAACGCATTGATTCAATCAAACAAATTGCACACATTTAGTTCTGAAGCAATCTGCATTTGTCAATTCCATGAATACAGCTGCTCATTCTTTCAATCTCACAATTTCACATTGTCTCAATCAAACTGCACACATTCACTCCGTGCACCAAACGGCACGTGTTAATTCAATGAGTAGAGCTTCTCCCATTCAATCAATGTGTCAACCTAAACGCTTCTTTTCAATGAAACAAAACTGCATACTTGAATCATTGAATCAAACTTTACTGATTGATTCAATGAATTAAACGTTATTCAATGCTTCAATGAAACAAACTGAACAAGCTGATGCATTGTATGAAACTGCACAAGTTCATACAATGCAAAAGGCTGCACTAATCAATTCAATCAGCAGAGCGATTCTCATTCAGTCAACGTGTCAAGCTTAACGCTGTCATTCAATGAAACAAACTGCATTCATTGAATCATTGAATCAAACTACAATCATTGATTCTATGAATCAAACCTTATCCTTGTTTCAATCGAAGAAAGCTATATCTCTTTTAGGAGAAATGAGGAAGAAAGCGGAAATAAGAGGACAAAATATGAGGAGTGAGGAAAAAAGAGGAAAAAAGGAAAAAGAGGAGAAAGAAGGAGGAAAGAGGAAAAATGAGGAAAAAAGAGGAGAAATATGGAAAAAAGTGGAAAAAAGAGGAAAAAATAGGAAAAAAGAGGGGAAATGAGGAAAAAAGAGGAGTAAAGAGGAAAAAAGATGAAAAAGAGGAGAAAAGAGGAAAAAGCAGGGAAAAAAGAGGAGAAAAGCGGAAAAAAGTGGAAGAATGATAAAAAAGAAGAAAAAAGTGGAGAAATGAGGAGAAAAGAGCGATAAAGACGATAAAATAGGAGAAAGGAGGAGGAAAGAGGAAAAAGGTTGATAAAGTGGAAAAAAGAGGAGAAAAGAGGTGGAAAGAGTTAAAATGACGAGGAATGCGGAAAAAAATGGAAAAAAGAGGAAAAAAGAGGTGAAAGGAGGAAAAATGACGAGAAAAATGTGGAGAAATGAGGAGAAAGAGGGCTAAAGAGGAAAAAGGAGGAAACATGGGAGAAAGAAGGAGAAATGAGGAAAAAAGAGTGAAAAAGATGAAAAAGTGGAAAAAAGAGGAGAAAAGAGGAAAAAAGGGGAGAAAGATGAAAAAGTGGAAAAAAGAGGAGAAAAGGAAAAAAGAGGAGACAGGAGGAGAAAAGAGGAAAAAAGAGGACAAAGGAGGGATGAAGAGGAAAAAAGAAGAAACAAGTGGAGAAATGAGGAAAAAAGAAGAAAAAAGAGTAGAAATAAGGAATGAAGAGGAAAAAAGGGGGAGGAAAGAGGAAAAAAGAGGAAAAAGGAAAAAAGGAAAAAAGAGGAGAAAGGAGGAGGAAAGAGGAAAAAATAGGAGAAATGAGGAAAAAAAGAGGAAAAAAGTGGAGAAACAAACTGCATTCATTGAATCATTGAATCAAACTACAATCATTGATTCAATGTATCAAATCTTATTCCTTGTTTCAATCGAACAAAACTATCTCTTTTTTTTAGTGAACTGTATACGTTCATTCAATGAAAGAGGCTTCACTTGTCTATTCAATGAGTTGAGCTACTCTCATTCTTTCAATGGCACAAGTTTCACGCATTTTATCTTTCAATCTATACATGTTCATTACATGAACCAAACTGTCGTTATTAATTCACTGTGTAAGTTTAATTGATTCAACTTAAACAAACTGCACTCCTTGAATCATTGAATCGAACTACAATCACTGATTCAATGAATAAAACCTTATTCATTGTTTCAATCGAACAAACATAATTCACTTATTCAGTGAAAACTACTACACTCGTTCATTCAAGGAAACAGTTTGCTCATGATAATTCAATGAGTAGAGGTACTCTTAACGCATTGATTCAATCACACAAATTGCACACATTTACTTCATGAAGCAATCTGTATTTGTCATTTCCATGAATACAGCTACTCATTCATTCAATGTCACAAGTTTCACGCATTGTCTCGATCAAACTACACACTGCATGAACCAAACTGCCCCTATTAATTCAATGTTTCTATTTAATTCATTCAATTTAATGAAAAAAAACTGCATTCATTGAAGCATTTGCATCAATCTACAATCATTGATTCAATGAATCAAACCGTAGTCCTTGTTTTAATCGAACAAACCTATCCCTCTTTTTTCGTTACAAAAACTGCATACATTCATTCAGTTAAAGAAGCTTCACTCCTCTACTCAATGAGTAGAGATACTCTCATTCTTTTAATGGCACAAGTTTCACGCATTCTATCTATCAATCTACACATGTTCACTACATGAATCAAACTGTCGTTATTAATTCAATGTTTAAGTTTAATTCATTTAATTTAATGGAACAAACTGCATTCATTGAATCATTTGCATGAAACTACAATCATTGACTCAATGAAGCAAACCTTATTCATTGTTTCAATCGAACAAACCTAACTCACTTATTTAGTGAATCCTACTACACTCGTTCATTGAAGGAAACAGTTTGCTCATGATACTTCAATGAGTAGAGGTACTTTTAACGCATAGATTAAATCAAACAAATTGCACACATTTAGTTCTGAAGCAATCTGCATTTGTCAATACCATGAATACAGCTACTCATTCTTTCAATCTCACAATTCCACATTGTCTCAATCAAACTGCACACATTCACTCCGTGCACCAAACTGCACGTGTTAATTCAATGAGTAGAGCTTCTCCCATTCAATCAATGTGTCAAGCTAAACGCTTCTTTTCAATGAAACAAAACTGCATACTTGAATCATTGAATCAAACTTTAATGATTGATTCAGTGAATTAAACGTTATTCAATGCTTCAATGAAACAAACTGCACAAGTTCATACAATGCAAAAGGCTGCACTAATCAATTCAATGAGCAGAGCGATTCTCTTCCAGTCAACGTGTCAAGCTTAACGCTGTCATTCAATGAAACAAACTGCATTCATTGAATCATTGAATCAAACTACAATCATTGATTCTATGAATCAAACCTTATTCCTTGTTTCATACGAAGAACGCTATATCTCTTTTAGGAGAAATGAGGAAGAAAGCGGAAATAAGAGGACAAAATATGAGGAGTGAGGAAAAAAATGAAAAAGAGGAGAAAGGAGGAGGAAAGAGAAAAAATGAGGAAAAAAGAGGAGAAATATGGAAAAAAGTGGAAAAAAGAGAAAAAATGAGGAAAAAAGAGGAGAAATGAGGAAAAACGAGGAGTAAAGAGGAAAAAAGATGAAAAAAGAGGAGAAAAGAGGAAAAAGGAGGGAAAAAAGAGGAGAAAAGAGGAAAAAAGTGGAAGAATGAGAAAAAAGAAGAAAAAAGTGGAGAAATGAGGAGAAAAGAGGGATAAAGGCGATAAAATAGGAGAAAGGAGGAGGAAAGAGGAAAAAGGTTGAAAAAGTGGAAAAAAGAGGAAAAAAGAGGTGAAAGGAGGAAAAATGACGAGAAAAAAGTGGAGAAATGATTGATTGAAAGAGGGCTGAAGAGGAAAAAGGAGGAAACATAGGAGAAAGAAGGAGAAATGTGGAAAAAAGAGAAAAAAAGATGAAAAAGTGGAAAAAAGAGGAGAAAAGAGGAAAAAAGAGGAAAAAAGTGGAGAAATGAGAAAAAAAGGAAAAAAGAGGAGACAGGAGGAGAAAAGAGGAAAAACGAGGTAAAAAGAAGAAAAAAGAGGAAGAAAGAGGAAAATAGGGAAAAGGAAAAAAGAGGAAAAAAAGAGGAGAAAGGAGGGATGAAGAGGAAAAAAGAAGAAACAAGTGGAGAAATGAGGAAAAAAGAGTAGAAATAAGGAATGAAGAGGAAAAAAGGGGGAGGAAAGAGGAAAAAAGAGGAAAAAGAGGAAAAAAGGAAAAAAGAGGAGAAAGGAGGAGGAAAGAGGAAAAAAGAGGAGAAATGAGGTTAAAAGTGGAAAAAAGAGGAAAAAGTAGGAGAAATGAGGAAAAAAGAGGAAAAAAGTGGAGAAACAAACTGCATTCACAGAATCATTGAATCAAACTACAATCATTGATTCAATATATCAAATCTTATTCAATCGAACAAAACTATCTCTTTTTTTTAGTGAACTGTATACGTTCATTCAAAGAAAGAGGCTTCACTTGTCTATTCAATGAGTAGAGCTACTCTCATTCTTTCACAATCATTGAGTCAATATATCAAATCTTATTCCTTGTTTCAATCGAACAAAACTATCTCTTTTTTTAGTGAACTGTATACGTTCATTCAATGAAAGAGGCTTCACTTGTCTATTCAATGAGTAGAGCTACTCTCATTCTTTCAATGGCACAAGTTTCACGCATTTTATCTTTCAATCTATACATGTTCATTACATGAACCAAACTGTCGTTATTAATTCACTGTGTAAGTTTAATTGATTCAATTTAAACAAACTGCACTCCTTGAATCATTGAATCGAACTACAATCACAGATTCAATGAAGCAAACCTTATTCATTGTTTCAATCGAACAAACATAATTCATTAATCAGTGAAAACTACTACACTCGTTCATTCAAGGAAACACTTTGCTCATGATAATTCAATGAGTAGAGGTACTCTTAACGCATTGATTCAATCACACAAATTGCACACATTTACTTCATGAAGCAATCTGCATTTGTCATTTCCATGAATACAGCTACTCATTCATTCAATGTCACAAGTTTCACGCATTGTCTCGATCAATCTACACACTGCATGAACCAAACTGCCCCTATTAATTCAATGTGTCTATTTAATTCATTCAATTTAATGAAGAAAACTGCATTCATTGAATCATTGAATCAAACTACAATCATTGATTCTATGAATCAAACCGTAGTCCTTGTTTTAATCGAACAAACCTATCCCTCTTTTTTCGTTAAAAAAACTGCATACATTCATTCAGTGAAAGAAGCTTCACTCCTCCACTCAATGAGTAGAGATACTCTCATTCTTTTAATGGCACAAGTTTCACGCATTCTATCTATCAATCTACACATGTTCACTACATGAATCAAACTGTCGTTATTAATTCAATGTTTAAGTTTAATTCATTTAATTTAATGAAACAAACTGCATTCATTGAATCATTTGCATGAAACTACAATGAAGCAAACCTTATTCATTGTTTCAATCGAACAAACCTAACTCACTTATTTAGTGAATCCTACTACACTCGTTCATTGAAGGAAACAGTTTGCTCATGATACTTCAATGAGTAGAGGTACTTTTAACGCATAGATTCAATCAAACAAATTGCACACATTTAGTTCTGAAGCAATCTGCATTTGTCGATTCCATGAATACAGCTACTCATTCTTTCAATCTCACAATTTCACATTGTCTCAATCAAACTGCACACATTCACTCCGTGCACCAAACTGCACGTGTTAATTCAATGAGTAGAGCTTCTCCCATTCAATCAATGTGTCAAGCTAAACGCTTCTTTTCAATGAAACAAAACTGCATACTTGAATCATTGAATCAAACTTTAATGATTGATTCAGTGAATTCAACGTTATTCAATGCTTCAATGAAACAAACTGCACAAGTTCATACAATGCAAAAGGCTGCACTAATCAATTCAATGAGCAGAGCGATTCTCATTCAGTCAACGTGTCAAGCTTAACGCTGTCATTCAATGAAACAAACTGCATTCATTGAATCATTGAATCAAACTACAATCATTGATTCTATGAATCAAACCTTATTCCTTGTTTCAATCGAAGAAAGATATATCTCTTTTAGGAGAAATGAGGAAGAAAGCGGAAATAAGAGGACAAAATATGAGGAGTGAGGAAAAAAGAGGAAAAAAATGAAAAAGAGGAGAAAGGAGGAGGAAAGAGAAAAAATGAGGAAAAAAGAGGAGAAATATGGAAAAAAGTGGAAAAAAGAGGAAAAAAAAGGAAAAAAGAGGGGAAATGAGGAAAAACGAGGAGTAAAGAGGAAAAAAGATGAAAAAAGAGGAGAAAAGAGGAAAAAGGAGGGAAAAAAGAGGAGAAAAGAGGAAAAAAGTGGAAGAATGAGAAAAAAGAAGAAAAAAGTGGAGAAATGAGGAGAAAAGAGGGATAAAGACGATAAAATAGGAGAAAGGAGGCGGAAAGAGGAAAAAGGTTGAAAAAGTGGAAAAAAGAGGAAAAAAGAGGTGAAAGGAGGAAAAATGACGAGAAAAAAGTGGAGAAATGAGGAGAAAGAGGGCTAAAGAGGAAAAAGGAGGAAACATAGGAGAAAGAAGGAGAAATGTGGAAAAAAGAGATAAAAAGATGAAAAGGTGGAAAAAAGAGGAGAAAAGAGGAAAAAAGAGGAAAAATGTGGAGAAATGAGAAAAAAAGGAAAAAAGAGGAGACAGGAGGAGAAAAGAGGAAAAACGAGGTAAAAAGAAGAAAAAAGAGGAAGAAAGAGGAAAATAGGGAAAAGGAAAAAAGAGGAAAAAAGAGGAGAAAGGAGGGATATAGAGGAAAAAAGAAGAAACAAGTGGAGAAATGAGGAAAAAAGAGTAGAAATAAGGAATGAAGAGGAAAAAAGGGGGAGGAAAGAGGAAAAAAGAGGAAAAAGAGGAAAAAAGGAAAAAAAGAGGAGAAAGGAGGAGGAAAGAGGAAAAAAGAGGAAAAAAGAGGAGAAATGAGGTTAAAAGTGGAAAAAGAGGAAAAAGTAGGAGAAATGAGGAAAAAAGAGGAAAAAAGTGGAGAAACAAACTGCATTCATTGAATCATTGAATCAAACTACAATCATTGAGTCAATATATCAAATCTTATTCCTTGTTTCAATCGAACAAAACTATCTCTTTTTTTAGTGAACTGTATACGTTCATTCAATGAAAGAGGCTTCACTTGTCTATTCAATGAGTAGAGCTACTCTCATTCTTTCAATGGCACAAGTTTCACGCATTTTATCTTTCAATCTATACATGTTCATTACATGAACCAAACTGTCGTTATTAATTCACTGTGTAAGTTTAATTGATTCAATTTAAACAAACTGCACTCCTTGAATCATTGAATCGAACTACAATCACAGATTCAATGAAGCAAACCTTATTCATTGTTTCAATCGAACAAACATAATTCACTTATTCAGTGAAAACTACTACACTCGTTCATTCAAGGAAACACTTTGCTCATGATAATTCAATGAGTAGAGGTACTCTTAACGCATTGATTCAATCACACAAATTGCACACATTGACTTCATGAAGCAATCTGCATTTGTCATTTCCATGAATACAGCTACTCATTCATTCAATGTCACAAGTTTCACGCATTGTCTCGATCAATCTACACACTGCATGAACCAAACTGCCCCTATTAATTCAATGTGCCTATTTAATTCATTCAATTTAATGAAAAAAACTGCATTCATTGAATCATTGAATCAAACTACAATCATTGATTCTATGAATCAAACCGTAGTCCTTGTTTTAATCGAACAAACCTATCCCTCTTTTTTCGTTAAAAAAACTGCATACATTCATTCAGTGAAAGAAGCTTCACTCCTCTACTCAATGAGTAGAGATACTCTCATTCTTTTAATGGCACAAGTTTCACGCATTCTATCTATCAATCTACACATGTTCACTACATGAATCAAACTGTCGTTATTAATTCAATGTTTAAGTTTAATTCATTTAATTTAATGAAACAAACTGCATTCATTGAATCATTTGCATGAAACTACAATGAAGCAAACCTTATTCATTGTTTCAATCGAACAAACCTAACTCACTTATTTAGTGAATCCTACTACACTCGTTCATTGAAGGAAACAGTTTGCTCATGATACTTCAATGAGTAGAGGTACTTTTAACGCATAGATTCAATCAAACAAATTGCACACATTTAGTTCTGAAGCAATCTGCATTTGTCGATTCCATGAATACAGCTACTCATTCTTTCAATCTCACAATTTCACATTGTCTCAATCAAACTGCACACATTCACTCCGTGCACCAAACTGCACGTGTTAATTCAATGAGTAGAGCTTCTCCCATTCAATCAATGTGTCAAGCTAAACGCTTCTTTTCAATGAAACAAAACTGCATACTTGAATCATTGAATCAAACTTTAATGATTGATTCAGTGAATTAAACGTTATTCAATGCTTCAATGAAACAAACTGCACAAGTTCATACAATGCAAAAGGCTGCACTAATCAATTCAATGAGCAGAGCGATTCTCATTCAGTCAACGTGTCAAGCTTAACGCTGTCATTCAATGAAACAAACTGCATTCATTGAATCATTGAATCAAACTACAATCATTGATTCTATGAATCAAACCTTATTCCTTGTTTCAATCGAAGAAAGATATATCTCTTTTAGGAGAAATGAGGAAGAAAGCGGAAATAAGAGGACAAAATATGAGGAGTGAGGAAAAAAGAGGAAAAAAATGAAAAAGAGGAGAAAGGAGGAGGAAAGAGAAAAAATGAGGAAAAAAGAGGAGAAATATGGAAAAAAGTGGAAAAAAGAGGAAAAAAAAGGAAAAAAGAGGGGAAATGAGGAAAAACGAGGAGTAAAGAGGAAAAAAGATGAAAAAAGAGGAGAAAAGAGGAAAAAGGAGGGAAAAAAGAGGAGAAAAGAGGAAAAAAGTGGAAGAATGAGAAAAAAGAAGAAAAAAGTGGAGAAATGAGGAGAAAAGAGGGATAAAGACGATAAAATAGGAGAAAGGAGGAGGAAAGAGGAAAAAGGTTGAAAAAGTGGAAAAAAGAGGAAAAAAGAGGTGAAAGGAGGAAAAATGACGAGAAAAAAGTGGAGAAATGAGGAGAAAGAGGGCTAAAGAGGAAAAAGGAGGAAACATAGGAGAAAGAAGGAGAAATGTGGAAAAAAGAGATAAAAAGATGAAAAGGTGGAAAAAAGAGGAGAAAAGAGGAAAAAAGAGGAAAAATGTGGAGAAATGAGAAAAAAAGGAAAAAAGAGGAGACAGGAGGAGAAAAGAGGAAAAACGAGGTAAAAAGAAGAAAAAAGAGGAAGAAAGAGGAAAATAGGGAAAAGGAAAAAAGAGGAAAAAAGAGGAGAAAGGAGGGATGAAGAGGAAAAAAGAAGAAACAAGTGGAGAAATGAGGAAAAAAGAGTAGAAATAAGGAATGAAGAGGAAAAAAGGGGGAGGAAAGAGGAAAAAAGAGGAAAAAGAGGAAAAAAGGAAAAAAAGAGGAGAAAGGAGGAGGAAAGAGGAAAAAAGAGGAGAAATGAGGTTAAAAGTGGAAAAAGAGGAAAAAGTAGGAGAAATGAGGAAAAAAGAGGAAAAAAGTGGAGAAACAAACTGCATTCATTGAATCATTGAATCAAACTACAATCATTGAGTCAATATATCAAATCTTATTCCTTGTTTCAATCGAACAAAACTATCTCTTTTTTTAGTGAACTGTATACGTTCATTCAATGAAAGAGGCTTCACTTGTCTATTCAATGAGTAGAGCTACTCTCATTCTTTCAATGGCACAAGTTTCACGCATTTTATCTTTCAATCTATACATGTTCATTACATGAACCAAACTGTCGTTATTAATTCACTGTGTAAGTTTAATTGATTCAATTTAAACAAACTGCACTCCTTGAATCATTGAATCGAACTACAATCACAGATTCAATGAAGCAAACCTTATTCGTTGTTTCAATCGAACAAACATAATTCACTTATTCAGTGAAAACTACTACACTCGTTCATTCAAGGAAACAGTTTGCTCATGATAATTCAATGAGTCGAGGTACTCAACGCATTGATTCAATCACACAAATTGCACACATTGACTTCATGAAGCAATCTGCATTTGTCATTTCCATGAATACAGCTACTCATTCATTCAATGTCACAAGTTTCACGCATTGTCTCGATCAATCTACACACTGCATGAACCAAACTGCCCCTATTAATTCAATGTGTCTATTTAATTCATTCAATTTAATGAAAAAAACTGCATTCATTGAATCATTGAATCAAACTACAATCATTGATTCTATGAATCAAACCGTAGTCCTTGTTTTAATCGAACAAACCTATCCCTCTTTTTTCGTTAAAAAAACTGCATACATTCATTCAGTGAAAGAAGCTTCACTCCTCTACTCAATGAGTAGAGATACTCTCATTCTTTTAATGGCACAAGTTTCACGCATTCTATCTATCAATCTACACATGTTCACTACATGAATCAAACTGTCGTTATTAATTCAATGTTTAAGTTTAATTCATTTAATTTAATGAAACAAACTGCATTCATTGAATCATTTGCATGAAACTACAATGAAGCAAACCTTATTCATTGTTTCAATCGAACAAACCTAACTCACTTATTTAGTGAATCCTACTACACTCGTTCATTGAAGGAAACAGTTTGCTCATGATACTTCAATGAGTAGAGGTACTTTTAACGCATAGATTCAATCAAACAAATTGCACACATTTAGTTCTGAAGCAATCTGCATTTGTCGATTCCATGAATACAGCTACTCATTCTTTCAATCTCACAATTTCACATTGTCTCAATCAAACTGCACACATTCACTCCGTGCACCAAACTGCACGTGTTAATTCAATGAGTAGAGCTTCTCCCATTCAATCAATGTGTCAAGCTAAACGCTTCTTTTCAATGAAACAAAACTGCATACTTGAATCATTGAATCAAACTTTAATGATTGATTCAGTGAATTAAACGTTATTCAATGCTTCAATGAAACAAACTGCACAAGTTCATACAATGCAAAAGGCTGCACTAATCAATTCAATGAGCAGAGCGATTCTCATTCAGTCAACGTGTCAAGCTTAACGCTGTCATTCAATGAAACAAACTGCATTCATTGAATCATTGAATCAAACTACAATCATTGATTCTATGAATCAAACCTTATTCCTTGTTTCAATCGAAGAAAGATATATCTCTTTTAGGAGAAATGAGGAAGAAAGCGGAAATAAGAGGACAAAATATGAGGAGTGAGGAAAAAAGAGGAAAAAAATGAAAAAGAGGAGAAAGGAGGAGGAAAGAGAAAAAATGAGGAAAAAAGAGGAGAAATATGGAAAAAAGTGGAAAAAAGAGGAAAAAAAAGGAAAAAAGAGGGGAAATGAGGAAAAACGAGGAGTAAAGAGGAAAAAAGATGAAAAAAGAGGAGAAAAGAGGAAAAAGGAGGGAAAAAAGAGGAGAAAAGAGGAAAAAAGTGGAAGAATGAGAAAAAAGAAGAAAAAAGTGGAGAAATGAGGAGAAAAGAGGGATAAAGACGATAAAATAGGAGAAAGGAGGAGGAAAGAGGAAAAAGGTTGAAAAAGTGGAAAAAAGAGGTGAAAGGAGGAAAAATGACGAGAAAAAAGTGGAGAAATGAGGAGAAAGAGGGCTAAAGAGGAAAAAGGAGGAAACATAGGAGAAAGAAGGAGAAATGTGGAAAAAAGAGATAAAAAGATGAAAAGGTGGAAAAAAGAGGAGAAAAGAGGTAAAAAGAGGAAAAATGTGGAGAAATGAGAAAAAAAGGAAAAAAGAGGAGACAGGATGAGAAAAGAGGAAAAACGAGGTAAAAAGAAGAAAAAAGAGGAAGAAAGAGGAAAATAGGGAAAAGGAAAAAAGAGGAAAAAAGAGGAGAAAGGAGGGATGAAGAGGAAAAAAGAAGAAACAAGTGGAGAAATGAGGAAAAAAGAGTAGAAATAAGGAATGAAGAGGAAAAAAGGGGGAGGAAAGAGGAAAAAAGAGGAAAAAGAGGAAAAAAGGAAAAAAAGAGGAGAAAGGAGGAGGAAAGAGGAAAAAAGAGGAGAAATGAGGTTAAAAGTGGAAAAAGAGGAAAAAGTAGGAGAAATGAGGAAAAAAGAGGAAAAAAGTGGAGAAACAAACTGCATTCATTGAATCATTGAATCAAACTACAATCATTGAGTCAATATATCAAATCTTATTCCTTGTTTCAATCGAACAAAACTATCTCTTTTTTTAGTGAACTGTATACGTTCATTCAATGAAAGAGGCTTCACTTGTCTATTCAATGAGTAGAGCTACTCTCATTCTTTCAATGGCACAAGTTTCACGCATTTTATCTTTCAATCTATACATGTTCATTACATGAACCAAACTGTCGTTATTAATTCACTGTGTAAGTTTAATTGATTCAATTTAAACAAACTGCACTCCTTGAATCATTGAATCGAACTACAATCACAGATTCAATGAAGCAAACCTTATTCATTGTTTCAATCGAACAAACATAATTCACTTATTCAGTGAAAACTACTACACTCGTTCATTCAAGGAAACAGTTTGCTCATGATAATTCAATGAGTAGAGGTACTCTTAACGCATTGATTCAATCACACAAATTGCACACATTGACTTCATGAAGCAATCTGCATTTGTCATTTCCATGAATACAGCTACTCATTCATTCAATGTCACAAGTTTCACGCATTGTCTCGATCAATCTACACACTGCATGAACCAAACTGCCCCTATTAATTCAATGTGTCTATTTAATTCATTCAATTTAATGAAAAAAACTGCATTCATTGAATCATTGAATCAAACTACAATCATTGATTCTATGAATCAAACCGTAGTCCTTGTTTTAATCGAACAAACCTATCCCTCTTTTTTCGTTAAAAAAACTGCATACATTCATTCAGTGAAAGAAGCTTCACTCCTCTACTCAATGAGTAGAGATACTCTCATTCTTTTAATGGCACAAGTTTCACGCATTCTATCTATCAATCTACACATGTTCACTACATGAATCAAACTGTCGTTATTAATTCAATGTTTAAGTTTAATTCATTTAATTTAATGAAACAAACTGCATTCATTGAATCATTTGCATGAAACTACAATGAAGCAAACCTTATTCATTGTTTCAATCGAACAAACCTAACTCACTTATTTAGTGAATCCTACTACACTCGTTCATTGAAGGAAACAGTTTGCTCATGATACTTCAATGAGTAGAGGTACTTTTAACGCATAGATTCAATCAAACAAATTGCACACATTTAGTTCTGAAGCAATCTGCATTTGTCAATTCCATGAATACAGCTACTCATTCTTTCAATCTCACAATTTGACATTGTCTCAATCAAACTGCACACATTCACTCCGTGCACCAAACTGCACGTGTTAATTCAATGAGTAGAGCTTCTCCCATTCAATCAATGTGTCAAGCTAAACGCTTCTTTTCAATGAAACAAAACTGCATACTTGAATCATTGAATCAAACTTTAATGATTGATTCAGTGAATTAAACGTTATTCAATGCTTCAATGAAACAAACTGCACAAGTTCATACAATGCAAAAGGCTGCACTAATCAATTCAATGAGCAGAGCGATTCTCATTCAGTCAACGTGTCAAGCTTAACGCTGTCATTCAATGAAACAAACTGCATTCATTGAATCATTGAATCAAACTACAATCATTGATTCTATGAATCAAACCTTATTCCTTGTTTCAATCGAAGAAAGATATATCTCTTTTAGGAGAAATGAGGAAGAAAGCGGAAATAAGAGGACAAAATATGAGGAGTGAGGAAAAAAGAGGAAAAAAATGAAAAAGAGGAGAAAGGAGGAGGAAAGAGAGAAAATGAGGAAAAAAGAGGAGAAATATGGAAAAAAGTGGAAAAAAGAGGAAAAAAAAGGAAAAAAGAGGGGAAATGAGGAAAAACGAGGAGTAAAGAGGAAAAAAGATGAAAAAAGAGGAGAAAAGAGGAAAAAGGAGGGAAAAAAGAGGAGAAAAGAGGAATAAAGTGGAAGAATGAGAAAAAAGAAGAAAAAAGTGGAGAAATGAGGAGAAAAGAGGGATAAAGACGATAAAATAGGAGAAAGGAGGCGGAAAGAGGAAAAAGGTTGAAAAAGTGGAAAAAAGAGGAAAAAAGAGGTGAAAGGAGGAAAAATGACGAGAAAAAAGTGGAGAAATGAGGAGAAAGAGGGCTAAAGAGGAAAAAGGAGGAAACATAGGAGAAAGAAGGAGAAATGTGGAAAAAAGAGATAAAAAGATGAAAAGGTGGAAAAAAGAGGAGAAAAGAGGAAAAAAGAGGAAAAATGTGGAGAAATGAGAAAAAAAGGAAAAAAGAGGAGACAAGGAGGAGAAAAGAGGAAAAACGAGGTAAAAAGAAGAAAAAAGAGGAAGAAAGAGGAAAATAGGGAAAGGGAAAAAAGAGGAAAAAAGAGGAGAAAGGAGGGATGAAGAGGAAAAAAGAAGAAACAAGTGGAGAAATGTGGAAAAAAGAGTAGAAATAAGGAATGAAGAGGAAAAAAGGGGGAGGAAAGAGGAAAAAAGAGGAAAAAGAGGAAAAAAGGAAAAAAGAGGAGAAAGGAGGAGGAAAGAGGAAAAAAGAGGAAAAAAGAGGAGAAATGCGGTTAAAAGTGGAAAAAGAGGAAAAAGTAGGAGAAATGAGGAAAAAAGAGGAAAAAAGTGGAGAAACAAACTGCATTCATTGAATCATTGAATCAAACTACAATCATTGATTCAATATATCAAATCTTATTCCTTGTTTCAATCGAACAAAACTATCTCTTTTTTTATAGTGAACTGTATACGTTCATTCAATGAAAGAAGCTTCACTTGTCTATTCAATGAGTAGAGCTACTCTCATTCTTTCAATGGCACAAGTTTCACGCATTTTATCTTTCAATCTATACATGTTCATTACATGAACCAAACTGTCGTTATTAATTCACTGTGTAAGTTTAATTGATTCAATTTAAACAGACTGCACTCCTTGAATCATTGAATCGAACTACAATCACTGATTCAATGAAGCAAACCTTATTCATTGTTTCAATCGAACAAACATAATTCACTTATTCAGTGAAAACTACTACACTCGTTCATTCAAGGAAACAGTTTGCTCATGATAATTCAATGAGTAGAGGTACTCTTAACGCATTGATTCAATCACACAAATTGCACACATTTACTTCATGAAGCAATCTGCATTTGTCATTTCCATGAATACAGCTACTCATTCATTCAATGTCACAAGTATCACGCATTGTCTCGATCAAACTACACACTGCATGAACCAAACTGCCCCTATTAATTCAATGTGTCTATTAAATTCATTCAATTTAATGAAGAAAACTGCATTCATTGAATCATTGAATCAAACTACAATCATTGATTCTATGAATCAAACCGTAGTCCTTGTTTTAATCGAACAAACCTATCCCTCTTTTTTCGTTAAAAAAACTGCATACATTCATTCAGTGAAAGAAGCTTCACTCCTCTACTCAATGAGTAGAGATACTCTCATTCTTTTAATGGTACAAGTTTCACGCATTCTATCTATCAATCTACACATGTTCACTACATGAATCAAACTGTCGTTATTAATTCAATGTTTAAGTTTAATTCATTTAATTTAATGAAACAAACTGCATTCATTGAATCATTTGCATGAAACTACAATGAAGCAAACCTTATTCATTGTTTCAATCGAACAAACCTAACTCACTTATTTAGTGAATCCTACTACACTCGTTCATTGAAGGAAACAGTTTGCTCATGATACTTCAATGAGTAGAGGTACTTTTAACGCATAGATTCAATCAAACAAATTGCACACATTTAGTTCTGAAGCAATCTGCATTTGTCAATTCCATGAATACAGCTACTCATTCTTTCAATCTCACAATTTCACATTGTCTCAATCAAACTGCACACATTCACTCCGTGCACCAAACTGCACGTGTTAATTCAATAAGTAGAGCTTCTCCCATTCAATCAATGTGTCAAGCTAAACGCTTCTTTTCAATGAAACAAAACTGCATACTTGAATCATTGAATCAAACTTTAATGATTGATTCAGTGAATTAAACGTTATTCAATGCTTCAATGAAACAAACTGCACAAGTTCATACAATGCAAAAGGCTGCACTAATCAATTCAATGAACAGAGCGATTCTCATTCAGTCAACGTGTCAAGCTTAATGCTGTCATTCATTGAAACAAACTGCATTCATTGAATCATTGAATCAAACTACAATCATTGATTCTATGAATCAAACCTTATTCCTTGTTTCAATCGAAGAAAGCTATATCTCTTTTAGGAGAAATGAGGAAAAAAGCGGAAATAAGAGGACAAAATATGAGGAGTGAGGAAAAAAGAGGAAAAAAGGAAAAAGAGGAGAAAGGAGGAGGAAAGAGAAAAAATGAGGAAAAAAGAGGAGAAATATGGAAAAAAGTGGAACAAAGAGGAAAAAAAAGGAAAAAGAGGGGAAATGAGGAAAAACAAGGAGTAAAGAGGAAAAAAGATGAAAAAAGAGGAGAAAAGAGGAAAAAGGAGGGAAAAAAGAGGAGAAAAGAGGAAAAAAGTGGAAGAATGAGAAAAAAGAAAAAAAAAGTGGAGAAATGAGGAGAAAAGAGGGATAAAGACGATAAAATAGGAGAAAGGAGGCGGAAAGAGGAAAAAGGTTGAAAAAGTGGAAAAAAGAGGAAAAAAGAGGTGAAAGGAGGAAAAATGACGAGAAAAAAGTGGAGAAATGAGGAGAAAGAGGGCTAAAGAGGAAAAAGGAGGAAACATAGGAGAAAGAAGGAGAAATGTGGAAAAAAGAGATAAAAAGATGAAAAGGTGGAAAAAAGAGGAGAAAAGAGGAAAAAAGAGGAAAACTGTGGAGAAATGAGAAAAAAAGGAAAAAAGAGGAGACAGGAGGAGAAAAGAGGAAAAACGAGGTAAAAAGAAGAAAAAAGAGGAAGAAAGAAGAAAATAGGGAAAAGGAAAAAAGAGGAAAAAAGAGGAGAAAGGAGGGATGAAGAGGAAAAAAGAAGAAACAAGTGGAGAAATGAGGAAAAAAGAGTAGAAATAAGGAATGAAGAGGAAAAAAGGGGGAGGAAAGAGGAAAAAAGAGGAAAAAGAGGAAAAAAGGCAAAAAAGAGGAGAAAGGAGGAGGAAAGAGGAAAAAAGAGGAAAAAAGAGGAGAAATGAGGTTAAAAGTGGAAAAAGAGGAAAAAGTAGGAGAAATGAGGAAAAAAGAGGAAAAAAGTGGAGAAACAAACTGCATTCATTGAATCATTGAATCAAACTACAATCATTGATTCAATATATCAAATCTTATTCCTTGTTTCAATCGAACAAAACTATCTCTTTTTTTATAGTGAACTGTATACGTTCATTCAATGAAAGAAGCTTCACTTGTCTATTCAATGAGTAGAGCTACTCTCATTCTTTCAATGGCACAAGTTTCACGCATTTTATCTTTCAATCTATACATGTTCATTACATGAACCAAACTGTCGTTATTAATTCACTGTGTAAGTTTAATTGATTCAATTTAAACAGACTGCACTCCTTGAATCATTGAATCGAACTACAATCACTGATTCAATGAAGCAAACCTTATTCATTGTTTCAATCGAACAAACATAATTCACTTATTCAGTGAAAACTACTAGACTCGTTCATTCAAGGAAACAGTTTGCTCATGATAATTCAATGAGTAGAGGTACTCTTAACGCATTGATTCAATCACACAAATTGCACACATTTACTTCATGAAGCAATCTGCATTTGTCATTTCCATGAATACAGCTACTCATTCATTCAATGTCACAAGTTTCACGCATTGTCTCGATCAAACTACACACTGCATGAACCAAACTGCCCCTATTAATTCAATGTGTCTATTTAATTCATTCAATTTAATGAAAAAAACTGCATTCATTGAATCATTGAATCAAACTACAATCATTGATTCTATGAATCAAACGGTAGTCCTTGTTTTAATCGAACAAACCTATCCATCTTTTTTCGTTAAAAAAACTGCATACATTCATTCAGTGAAAGAAGCTTCACTCCTCTACTCAATGAGTAGAGATACTCTCATTCTTTTAATGGCACAAGTTTCACGCATTCTATCTATCAATCTACACATGTTCACTACATGAATCAAACTGTCGTTATTAATTCAATGTTTAAGTTTAATTCATTTAATTTAATGAAACAAACTGCATTCATTGAATCATTTGCATGAAACTACAATGAAGCAAACCTTATTCATTGTTTCAATCGAACAAACCTAACTCACTTATTTAGTGAATCCTACTACACTCGTTCATTGAAGGAAACAGTTTGCTCATGATACTTCAATGAGTAGAGGTACTTTTAACGCATAGATTCAATCAAACAAATTGCACACATTTAGTTCTGAAGCAATCTGCATTTGTCAATTCCATGAATACAGCTACTCATTCTTTCAATCTCACAATTTCACATTGTCTCAATCAAACTGCACACATTCACTCCGTGCACCAAACTGCACGTGTTAATTCAATGAGTAGAGCTTCTCCCATTCAATCAATGTGTCAAGCTAAACGCTTCTTTTCAATGAAACAAAACTGCATACTTGAATCATTGAATCAAACTTTAATGATTGATTCAGTGAATTAAACGTTATTCAATGCTTCAATGAAACAAACTGCACAAGTTCATACAATGCAAAAGGCTGCACTAATCAATTCAATGAACAGAGCGATTCTCATTCAGTCAACGTGTCAAGCTTAATGCTGTCATTCAATGAAACAAACTGCATTCATTGAATCATTGAATCAAACTACAATCATTGATTCTATGAATCAAACCTTATTCCTTGTTTCAATCGAAGAAAGCTATATCTCTTTTAGGAGAAATGAGGAAAAAAGCGGAAATAAGAGGACAAAATATGAGGAGTGAGGAAAACAGAGGAAAAAAGGAAAAAGAGGAGAAAGGAGGAGGAAAGAGAAAAAATGAGGAAAAAAGAGGAGAAATATGGAAAAAAGTGGAAAAAAGAGGAAAAAAAGGAAAAAGAGGGGAAATGAGGAAAAACAAGGAGTAAAGAGGAAAAAAGATGAAAAAAGAGGAGAAAAGAGGAAAAAAGTGGAAGAATGAGAAAAAAGAAAAAAAAAGTGGAGAAATGAGGAGAAAAGAGGGATAAAGACGATAAAATAGGAGAAAGGAGGAGGAAAGAGGAAAAAGGTTGAAAAAGTGGAAAAAAGAGGAAAAAAGAGGTGAAATCAGGAGGAAAAATGACGAGAAAAAAGTGGAGAAATGAGGAGAAAGAGGGCTAAAGAGGAAAAAGGAGGAAACATAGGAGAAAGAAGGAGAAATGTGGAAAAAAGAGATAAAAAGATGAAAAGGTGGGAAAAAGAGGAGAAAAGAGGAAAAAAGAGGAAAACTGTGGAGAAATGAGAAAAAAAGGAAAAAAGAGGAGACAGGAGGAGAAAAGAGGAAAAACGAGGTAAAAAGAAGAAAAAAGAGGAAGAAAGAGGAAAATAGGGAAAAGGAAAAAAGAGGAAAAAAGAGGAGAAAGGAGGGATGAAGAGGAAAAAAGAAGAAACAAGTGGAGAAATGAGGAAAAAAGAGTAGAAATAAGGAATGAAGAGGAAAAAAGGGGGAGGAAAGAGGAAAAAAGAGGAAAAAGAGGAAAAAAGGCAAAAAAGAGGAGAAAGGAGTAGGAAAGAGGAAAAAAGAGGAAAAAAGAGGAGAAATGAGGTTAAAAGTGGAAAAAGAGGAAAAAGTAGGAGAAATGAGGAAAAAAGAGGAAAAAAGTGGAGAAACAAACTGCATTCATTGAATCATTGAATCAAACTACAATCATTGATTCAATATATCAAATCTTATTCCTTGTTTCAATCGAACAAAACTATCTCTTTTTTTATAGTGAACTGTATACGTTCATTCAATGAAAGAGGCTTCACTTGTCTATTCAATGAGTAGAGCTACTCTCATTCTTTCAATGGCACAAGTTTCACGCATTTTATCTTTCAATCTATACATGTTCATTACATGAACCAAACTGTCGTTCTTAATTCACTGTGTAAGTTTAATTGATTCAATTTAAACAGACTGCACTCCTTGAATCATTGAATCGAACTACAATCACTGATTCAATGAAGCAAACCTTATTCATTGTTTCAATCGAACAAACAGAATTCACTTATTCAGTGAAAACTACTAGACTCGTTCATTCAAGGAAACAGTTTGCTCATGATAATTCAATGAGTAGAGGTACTCTTAACGCATTGATTCAATCACACAAATTGCACACATTTACTTCATGAAGCAATCTGCATTTGTCATTTCCATGAATACAGCTACTCATTCATTCAATGTCACAAGTTTCACGCATTGTCTCGATCAAACTACACACTGCATGAACCAAACTGCCCCTATTAATTCAATGTGTCTATTTAATTCATTCAATTTAATGAAAAAAACTGCATTCATTGAATCATTGAATCAAACTACAATCATTGATTCTATGAATCAAACCGTAGTCCTTGTTTTAATCGAACAAACCTATCCCTCTTTTTTCGTTAAAAAAACTGCATACATTCATTCAGTGAAAGAAGCTTCACTCCTCTACTCAATGAGTAGAGATACTCTCATTCTTTTAATGGCACAAGTTTCACGCATTCTATCTATCAATCTACACATGTTCACTACATGAATCAAACTGTCGTTATTAATTCAATGTTTAAGTTTAATTCATTTAATTTAATGAAACAAACTGCATTCATTGAATCATTTGCATGAAACTACAATGAAGCAAACCTTATTCATTGTTTCAATCGAACAAACCTAACTCACTTATTTAGTGAATCCTACTACACTCGTTCATTGATGGAAACAGTTTGCTCATGATACTTCAATGAGTAGAGGTACATTTAACGCATAGATTCCATCAAACAAATTGCACACATTTAGTTCTGAAGCAATCTGCATTTGTCAATTCCATGAATACAGCTACTCATTCTTTCAATCTCACAATTTCACATTGTCTCAATCAAACTGCACACATTCACTCCGTGCACCAAACTGCACGTGTTAATTCAATGAGTAGAGCTTCTCCCATTCAATCAATGTGTCAAGCTAAACGCTTCTTTTCAATGAAACAAAACTGCATACTTGAATCATTGAATCAAACTTTAATGATTGATTCAGTGAATTAAACGTTATTCAATGCTTCAATGAAACAAACTGCACAAGTTCATACAATGCAAAAGGCTGCACTAATCAATTCAATGAACAGAGCGATTCTCATTCAGTCAACGTGTCAAGCTTAATGCTGTCATTCAATGAAACAAACTGCATTCATTGAATCATTGAATCAAACTACAATCATTGATTCTATGAATCAAACCTTATTCCTTGTTTCAATCGAAGAAAGCTATATCTCTTTTAGGAGAAATGAGGAAAAAAGCGGAAATAAGACGACAAAATAAGAGGAGTGAGGAAAAAAGAGGAAAAAAGGAAAAAGAGGAGAAAGGAGGAGGAAAGAGAAATAATGAGGAAAAAAGAGGAGAAATATGGAAAAAAGTGGAAAAAAGAGGAAAAAAAAGGAAAAAGAGGGGAAATGAGGAAAAACAAGGAGTAAAGAGGAAAAAAGATGAAAAAAGAGGAGAAAAGAGGAAAAAGGAGGGAAAAAAGAGGAGAAAAGAGGAAAAAAGTGGAAGAATGAGAAAAAAGAAAAAAAAAGTGGAGAAATGAGGAGAAAAGAGGGATAAAGACGATAAAATAGGAGAAAGGAGGAGGAAAGAGGAAAAAGGTTGAAAAAGTGGAAAAAAGAGGAAAAAAGAGGTGAAAGGAGGAAAAATGACGAGAAAAAAGTGGAGAAATGAGGAGAAAGAGGGCTAAAGAGGAAAAAGGAGGAAACATAGGAGAAAGAAGGAGAAATGTGGAAAAAAGAGATAAAAAGATGAAAAGGTGGAAAAAAGAGGAGAAAAGAGGAAAAAAGAGGAAAAATGTGGAGAAATGAGAAAAAAAGGAAAAAAGAGGAGACAGGAGGAGAAAAGAGGAAAAACGAGGTAAAAAGAAGAAAAAAGAGGAAGAAAGAGGAAAATAGGGAAAAGGAAAAAAGAGGAAAAAAGAGGAGAAAGGAGGGATGAAGAGGAAAAAAGAAGAAACAAGTGGAGAAATGAGGAAAAAAGAGTAGAAATAAGGAATGAAGAGGAAAAAAAGGGGGAGGAAAGAGGAAAAAAGAGGAAAAAGAGGAAAAAAGGCAAAAAAGAGGAGAAAGGAGGAGGAAAGAGGAAAAAAGAGGAAAAAAGAGGAGAAATGAGGTTAAAAGTGGAAAAAGAGGAAAAAGTAGGAGAAATGAGGAAAAAAGAGGAAAAAAGTGGAGAAACAAACTGCATTCATTGAATCATTGAATCAAACTACAATCATTGATTCAATATATCAAATCTTATTCCTTGTTTCAATCGAACAAAACTATCTCTTTTTTTATAGTGAACTGTATACGTTCATTCAATGAAAGAGGCTTCACTTGTCTATTCAATGAGTAGAGCTACTCTCATTCTTTCAATGGCACAAGTTTCACGCATTTTATCTTTCAATCTATACATGTTCATTACATGAACCAAACTGTCGTTATTAATTCACTGTGTAAGTTTAATTGATTCAATTTAAACAGACTGCACTCCTTGAATCATTGAATCGAACTACAATCACTGATTCAATGAAGCAAACCTTATTCATTGTTTCAATCGAACAAACAGAATTCACTTATTCAGTGAAAACTACTAGACTCGTTCATTCAAGGAAACAGTTTGCTCATGATAATTCAATGAGTAGAGGTACTCTTAACGCATTGATTCAATCACACAAATTGCACACATTTACTTCATGAAGCAATCTGCATTTGTCATTTCCATGAATACAGCTACTCATTCATTCAATGTCACAAGTTTCACGCATTGTCTCGATCAAACTACACACTGCATGAACCAAACTGCCCCTATTAATTCAATGTGTCTATTTAATTCATTCAATTTAATGAAAAAAACTGCATTCATTGAATCATTGAATCAAACTACAATCATTGATTCTATGAATCAAACCGTAGTCCTTGTTTTAATCGAACAAACCTATCCATCTTTTTTCGTTAAAAAAACTGCATACATTCATTCAGTGAAAGAAGCTTCACTCCTCTACTCAATGAGTAGAGATACTCTCATTCTTTTAATGGCACAAGTTTCACGCATTCTATCTATCAATCTACACATGTTCACTACATGAATCAAACTGTCGTTATTAATTCAATGTTTAAGTTTAATTCATTTAATTTAATGAAACAAACTGCATTCATTGAATCATTTGCATGAAACTACAATGAAGCAAACCTTATTCATTGTTTCAATCGAACAAACATAACTCACTTATTTAGTGAATCCTACTACACTCGTTCATTGAAGGAAACAGTTTGCTCATGATACTTCAATGAGTAGAGGTACTTTTAACGCATAGATTCAATCAAACAAATTGCACACATTTAGTTCTGAAGCAATCTGCATTTGTCAATTCCATGAATACAGCTACTCATTCTTTCAATCTCACAATTTCACATTGTCTCAATCAAACTGCACACATTCACTCCGTGCACCAAACTGCACGTGTTAATTCAATGAGTAGAGCTTCTCCCATTCAATCAATGTGTCAAGCTAAACGCTTCTTTTCAATGAAACAAAACTGCATACTTGAATCATTGAATCAAACTTTAATGATTGATTCAGTGAATTAAACGTTATTCAATGCTTCAATGAAACAAACTGCACAAGTTCATACAATGCAAAAGGCTGCACTAATCAATTCAATGAGCAGAGCGATTCTCATTCAGTCAACGTGTCAAGCTTAACGCTGTCATTCAATGAAACAAACTGCATTCATTGAATCATTGAATCAAACTACAATCATTGATTCTATGAATCAAACCTTATTCCTTGTTTCAATCGAAGAAAGCTATATCTCTTTTAGGAGAAATGAGGAAAAAAGCGGAAATAAGAGGACAAAATATGAGGAGTGAGGAAAACAGAGGAAAAAAGGAAAAAGAGGAGAAAGGAGGAGGAAAGAGAAAAAATGAGGACAAAAGAGGAGAAATATGGAAAAAAGTGGAAAAAAGAGGAAAAAAAAGGAAAAAAGAGGGGAAATGAGGAAAAACAAGGAGTAAAGAGGAAAAAAGATGAAAAAAGAGGAGAAAAGAGGGAAAAAAGAGGAGAAAAGAGGAAAAAAGTGGAAGAATGAGAAAAAAGAAGAAAAAAGTGGAGAAATGAGGAGAAAAGAGGGATAAAGACGATAAAATAGGAGAAAGGAGGAGGAAAGAGGAAAAAGGTTGAAAAAGTGGAAAAAAGAGGAAAAAAGAGGTGAAAGGAGGAAAAATGACGAGAAAAAAGTGGAGAAATGAGGAGAAAGAGGGCTAAAGAGGAAAAAGGAGGAAACATAGGAGAAAGAAGGAGAAATGTGGAAAAAAGAGATAAAAAGATGAAAAGGTGGAAAAAAGAGGAGAAAAGAGGAAAAAAGAGGAAAAATGTGGAGAAATGAGAAAAAAAGGAAAAAAGAGGAGACAGGAGGAGAAAAGAGGAAAAACGAGGTAAAAAGAAGAAAAAAGAGGAAGAAAGAGGAAAATAGGGAAAAGGAAAAAAGAGGAAAAAAGAGGAGAAAGGAGGGATGAAGAGGAAAAAAGAAGAAACAAGTGGAGAAATGAGGAAAAAAGAGTAGAAATAAGGAATGAAGAGGAAAAAAGGGGGAGGAAAGAGGAAAAAAGAGGAAAAAGAGGAAAAAAGGCAAAAAAGAGGAGAAAGGAGGAGGAAAGAGGAAAAAAGAGGAAAAAAGAGGAGAAATGAGGTTAAAAGTGGAAAAAGAGGAAAAAGTAGGAGAAATGAGGAAAAAAGAGGAAAAAAGTGGAGAAACAAACTGCATTCATTGAATCATTGAATCAAACTACAATCATTGATTCAATATATCAAATCTTATTCCTTGTTTCAATCGAACAAAACTATCTCTTTTTTTATAGTGAACTGTATACGTTCATTCAATGAAAGAGGCTTCATTTGTCTATTCAATGAGTAGAGCTACTCTCATTCTTTCAATGGCACAAGTTTCACGCATTTTATCTTTCAATCTATACATGTTCATTACATGAACCAAACTGTCGTTATTAATTCACTGTGTAAGTTTAATTGATTCAATTTAAACAAACTGCACTCCTTGAATCATTGAATCAAACTACAATCACTGATTCAATGAAGCAAACCTTATTCATTGTTTCAATCGAACAAACATAACTCACTTATTTAGTGAATCCTACTACACTCGTACATTGAAGGAAACAGTTTGCTCATGATAATTCAATGAGTAGAGGTACTCTTAACGCATTGATTCAATCACACAAATTGCACACATTTACTTCATGAAGCAATCTGTATTTGTCATTTCCATGAATACAACTACTCATTCATTCAATGTCACAAGTTTCACGCATTGTCTCGATCAAACTACACACTGCATGAACCAAACTGCCCCTATTAATTCAATGTGTCTATTTAATTCATTCAATTTAATGAAAAAAACTGCATTCATTGAATCATTGAATCAAACTACAATCATTGATTCTATGAATCGAACCGTAGTCCTTGTTTTAATCGAACAAACCTATCCCTCTTTTTTCTTTAAAAACACTGCATACATTCATTCAGTGAAAGACGCTTCACTCCTCTACTCAATGAGTAGAGATACTCTCATTCTTTTAATGGCACAAGTTTCACGCATTCTATCTATCAATCTACACATGTTCACTACATGAATCAAACTGTCGTTATTAATTAAATGTTTAAATTTAATTCATTTAATTTAATGAAACAAACTGCATTCATTGAATCATTTGCATGAAACTACAATCATTGATTCAATGAAGCAAACCTTATTCATTGTTTCAATCGAACAAGCCTAACTCACTCATTTAGTGAATCCTACTACACTCGTTCATTGAAGGAAACAGTTTGCTCATGATTCTTCAATGAGTAGAGGTACTTTTAACGCATTGATTCAATCAAACAAATTGCACACATTTAGTTCTGAAGCAATCTGCATTTGTCAATTCCATGAATACAGCTACTCATTCTTTCAATCTCACAATTTCACATTGTCTCAATCAAACTGCACACATTCACTCCGTGCACCAAACTGCACGTGTTAATTCAATGAGTCGAGCTTCTCCCATTCAATCAATGTGTCAAGCTAAACGCTTCTTTTCAATGAAACAAAACTGCATTCTTGAATCATTGAATCAAACTTTAATGATTGATTCAGTGAATTAAACGTTATTCAATGCTTCAATGAAACAAACTGCACTAGTTCATACAATGCAAAAGGCTGCACTAATCAATTCAATGAGCAGAGCGATTCTCATTCAGTCAACGTGTCAAGCTTAACGCTGTCATTCAATGAAACAAACTGCATTCATTGAATCATTGAATCAAACTAGAATCATTGATTCTATGAATCAAACCTTATTCCTTGTTGCAATGGAACAAACCTAACTCACTTATTTAGTGGATCCTACTATACTCGTTAATTCAAAGAAACATATTGTTCATGATAATTCAATCATTAGTGAATGCTTAACGCATGATGCATCTGCATTTGTGAATTCCATGACGACATCTACTCATTCATTCAATGTACAAGCTTCACACATTGCCTCAATCAAACTGCACAAGTTCACTACATGAACCAAACTGCTCTTATGAATTCAATATGTCAATTTAATTCATTCAATTTAATGAAACAACCTGCATTCACGGAATCATTTGCTTTATCGGTAATCATTGATGCAATGAAGCAAACCGTATTCCTTCTTTCAATAAAACAATCCTAAACCACTTATTTAGTGAATTCTAATGCACCCTTTCATTCAATGAAACAGATTGCACATGATAATTCAACGAGTAGATGTACTCTTAGCGCATTGATTAAATCACAAAAACTGCTCACATTTAGTTCATGAAACCGACCTCATTGTCAACACAATGAACACAGCTACTCATTCATTCAACATCCTAAGCTTCACACATTGTCTCAATCAAACTGCACACATTCACTCCATGAACCCAACTGCACGTTTAATTCAATAATTATAGCTTCTCTCATTCGTTCAATGTCTCAAGCTTAACGCTTTCATTCAATGAAACAAACTGCATTCTTAATTCATTGAATCAAACTTTAATGATTGATTCAGTGAATTAAACGTTATTCAATGTTTCGATGAACCGAACGTTTATTGAGTGAATGAAACTGCACACGTTCATTCAAGGAACGAGGCTGCACTTGTCAATTCAATGCGATTCTCATTCAGTCAACGTGTCAAGCTTAACGGTTTCATTCAATGAAACAAACTGCATTCTTGATTCATTGAATCAAATTTTCATGATTGATTCAGTGAATTAAAAGTTATTCAATGTTTCGATGAAGCACATTAATCGCGTGTATTGAGTGAATGAAATTGCACACATTCATTCAAGGAACGAGGCTGCAGTTGTCAATTCAATGAGCAGAGCGATTATCATTCAGTCAACGTGTCAAGCTTAACGCTTTCATTCATAGAAACAAACTGCATTCATTGAATCATGGAATCAAACTACACTCATTGCTTCAATGAATCAAACCTTATTCCTTGTTTGTGAACCAAACTGCATACGGTCATTCAATGGAAGAGGCTGCACTTGTCAATTCAATGAGTAGAGCTACTCTCATTCTTTTAATTGCACAAGCTTCACGCATTGTCTCTCTCAAACTGCACACGTTCACTGCATGAACCAAACTGCTCCTATTAATTTAATGTGTCAATTTAATCCATACATTCTAATGAAACAATCTGCATTCATTAATACATTTACATCAAACTACATGCATTGATTCAATGAAGCAAACCTTATTCCTTGTTTGTGAACCAAACTGCATTCATTCATTCAATGTAAGAGGCTGCACTTGTCAACTCAAAGAGTAGAGCTACTCTCATTCTTTTAATGTCACAAGTTTCACGCATTGTCTGTCTCAAACTGCACACGTTCACTGCATGAACCAAACCAATGTGTCAATTTAATTCATACATTCTAATGAAACAATCTGCATTCATTGAATCATTTGCATCAAACTACATGCATTGATTCAATGAAGCAAACCTTATTCCTTGTTTGTGAACCAAACTTCAATCGTTCATTCAATGTAAGAGGCTGCACTTGTCAACTCAATGAGTAGAGATACTCTCATTCTTTTAATGGCACAAGCTTCACGCATTGTCTCTCTCAAACTGCACACGTTCACTCCATGAACCAAACTGCTCCTATTAATTCCATGTGTCAATTTAATTCATACATTCTTTTGAAACAATCTGCATTCATTGAATCATTTGCATCAAACTACATTCATTGATTCAATGAAGCAAACCTTATTCCTTGTTGCAATGGAACAAACCTAACTCACTTATTTAGTGGATCCTACTATACTCGTTAATTCAAAGCAACATATTGTTCATGATAATTCAATCATTAGTGAATGCTGAACGCAAGATGCAATCTGCATTTGTGAATTCCATGACGACAGCTACTCATTCATTCAATGTACAAGCTTCACACATTGTCTCAATCAAACTGCACACGTTCACTACATGAACCAAACTGCTCTTATGAATTCAATGTGTCAATTTAATTCATTCAATTTGATGAAACAACCTGCATTCATGGAATCATTTGCTTTATCGGTAATCATTGATGCAATGAACCAAACCGTATTTCTTGTTTCAATCCTAAACCACTTATTTAGTGAATTCTAATGCACTCGTTCATTCAATGAAACAGATTGCACATGATAATTCAATGAGTAGATGTACTCTTAGCGCATTGATTAAATCACAAAAACTGCTCACATTTAGTTCATGGAGCTGACCTCATTTGTCAACACAATGAACACAGCTACTCATTCATTCAATGTCCTAAGCTTCACACATTGTCTCAATCAAACTGCACACATTCACTCCATGAACCCAACTGCACGTTTAATTCAAGAATTATAGCTTCTCTCATTCGTTCAATGTCTCAAGCTTAACGGTTTCATTCAATGAAACAAACTGCATTTTTAATTCATTGAATCAAACTTTAATGATTGATTCAGTGAATTAAAAGTTATTCAATGTTTCGATGAAGCTCATTAATCGCGTGTATTGAGTGAATGAAACTGTACAGATTCATTCAAGGAACGAGGCTGCAGTTATCAATTCAATGAGCAGAGCGATTATCATTCAGTCAACGTGTCAAGCTTAACGCTTTCATTCAGAGAAACAAACTGCATTCATTTAATCATGGAATCGAAGTACACTCATTGATTCTATGAATCAAACCTTATTCCTTGTTTGTGAACCAAACTGCATACGTTCATTCAATGTAAGAGGCTGCACTGTCAATTCAATGAGTAGAGCTACTCTCATTCTTTTAATGGCACAAGTTTCTCGCATTGTCTCTCTCAAACTGCACACGTTCACTACATGAACCAAACTGCTCCTATTAATTCCATGTGTCAATTTAATTCATACATTCTAATGAAACAATCTGCATTCATTGAATCATTTGCATCAAACTACATTCATTGATGCAATGAAGCAAACCTTATTCCTTGCTGCAATGGAACAAACCTAACTCACTTATTTAGTGGATCCTACTATACTCGTTAATTCAAAGAAACATATTGTTCATGATAATTCAATCATTAGTGAATGCTTAACGCAAGATGCAATCTGCATTTGTCAATTCCATGACTACAGCTACTCATTCATTCAATGTACAAGCTTCACACAATGTCTCAATCAAACTGCACACGTTCACTACATGAACCAAACTGCTCTTATGAATTCAATGTGTCAATTTAATTCATTCAATTTAATGAAACAACCTGCATTCATGGAATCATTTGCTTTATTGGTAATTATTGATGCAATGAAGCAAACTGTATTCCTTGTTTCAATAAAACAATCCTAAACCACTTATTTAGTGAATTCTAATGCACTCGTTCATTCAATGAAACAGATGGCACATGATAATTCAATGAGTAGATGTATTCTTACCGCATTGATTAAATCACACAAACTGCTCACGTTTGATTCATAGAATCAATGATTGTAGTTTGATTCAATGTTTCAATGAATGCAGTTTGTTTCATTGAATGACAGCGTTAAGCTTGACACGTTGACTGAATGAGAATCGCTCTGCTCATTGAATTGATTAGTGCAGCCTTTTGCATTGTATGAACTTGTGCAGTTTCATACAATTCATCAGCTTGTTCAGTTTGTTTCATTGAAGCATTGAATAACGTTTAATTCACTGAATCAATCATTAAAGTTTGATTCAATGATTCAAGTATGCAGTTTTGTTTCATTGAAAAGAAGCGTTTAAGCTTGACACATTGATTGAATGGGAGAAGCTCTACTCATTGAATTAACACGTGCAGTTTGGTGCACGGAGTGAATGTGTGCAGTTTGATTGAGACAATGTGAAATTGTGAGATTGAAAGAATGAGTAGCTGTATTCATGGAATTGACAAATGCAGATTGCTTCAGAACTAAATGTGTGCAATTTGTTTGATTGAATCAATGCGTTAAAAGTACCTCTACTCATTGAAGTATCATGAGCAAACTGTTTCCTTCAATGAACGAGTGTAGTAGTATTCACTAAATAAGTGAGTTAGGTTTGTTCGATTGAAACAATGAATAAGGTTTGCTTCATTGAATCAATGATTGTAGTTTCATGCAAATGATTCAATGAATGCGGTTTGTTTCATTAAATTAAATGAATTAAACTTAAGCATTGAATTAATAACGACAGTTTGATTCATGTAGTGAACATGTGTAGATTGATAGATAGAATGCGTGAAACTTGTGCCATTAAAAGAATGAGAGTATCTCTACTCATTGAGTAGAGGAGTGAAGCTTCTTTCACTGAATGAATGTATGCAGTTTTTTTAACGAAAAAAGAGGGATAGGTTTGTTCGATTAAAACAAGGAATACGGTGTCATTCATTGAATCAATGATTGTAGATTGATGCAAATGCTTCAATGAATGCAGTTGTTTTCATTAAATTGAATGAATTAAATAGACACATTGAATTAATAGGGGCAGTTTGGTTCATGCAGTGTGTAGTTTGATCGAGACAATGCGTGAAACTTGTGACATTGAATGAATGAGTAGCTGTATTCGTGGAAATGACAAATACAGATTACTTCATGAAGTAAATGTGTGCAATTTGTGTGATTGAATCAATGCGTTAAGAGTACCTCTACTCATTGAATTATCATGAGCAAACTGTTTCCTTCAATGTACGAGTGTAGTAGGATTCACTGAATAAGTGAGTTAGGTTTGTTCGATTGAAACAATGAATAAGGTTTGCTTCATTGAATCAGTGATTGTAGTTTTATTCAATGATTCAAGGACTGCAGTTTGTTTAAATTGAATCAATTAAACTTACACATTGAATTAATAACGACAGTTTGGTTCATGTAATGAACATGTATAGATTGAAAGATAAAATGCGTGAAACTTGTGCCATTGAAAGAATGAGAGTGGCTCTACTCATTGAATAGACAAGTGAAGCCTCTTTCATTGAATGAACGTATACAGTTCATTAAAAAAAAGAGATAGTTTTGTTCGATTGAAACAAGGAATAAGATTTGATGCATTGAATCAATGATTGTAGTTTGATTCAATGATTCAATGAATGCAGTTTGTTTCTCCATTTTTATCTTCTTTTTTCCTCATTTCTCCTATTTTTCCTCTTTTTTCCACTTTTTACCTCATTTCTCCTCTTTTTTCCTTTTTTCCTCACTCCTCTTATTTTTTCATCTTTTTTCCGCTTTTTCCTCATTTCTACTGTTTGTTTTCCTCTTTTTTCCTCTTTTCTCCCCTTTTTTCTCTTCATTCCTTATTTCTACTCTTTTTTTCTCTTTTTCCCTCATTTCTTCTCTTTTTCCCTCATTTGTCCTCTTTTTTCCTCTTTATTCCTCTTTTTTCCCCTTTTCTCCTCCTGTCTCCTCTTCTTTCCTTTTTTCCTCTTTTTTCCTGTTTTCTCCCCCTTTTTTCCTCTTCATTCCTTATTTCTACTCTTTTTTCCTCTTTTTTCCTCATTTTTCCACTTGTTTCTTTTTTTTCCCTCTTCATCCCTCCTTTCTCCACTTTTTTCCACTTTTTAACTCGTTTCTCCTCTTTTTTCCTTTTTTTTCTCACTCCTCTTATTTTTTCATCTTTTTTCCGCTTTTTCCTCATTACTCCTATTTTTTTCCTCTTTTTTCCTCTTTTCTCCTCCTGTCTCCTCTTCTTTCCTTTTTTCCTCTTTTTTCCTCTTTTCTCCTCTTTTTTCCTCTTTTTTCCTCTTTTCTCCTCTTTTTTCCTCTTTTTCCTCTTTTTTCCTCTTTTCTCCCCTTTTTTCTCTTCATTCCTTATTTCGACTCTTTTTTCCTCTTTTTCCCTCATTTCTCCTCTTTTTTTCCTCTTTATTCCTCTTTTTTCCTCTTTTCTCCTCCTGTCTCCTCTTCTTTCCTTTTTTCCTCTTTTTTCCTCATTTCTCCACTTGTTTCTTCTTTTTTCCTCTTCATCCCTCCATTCTCCTCTTTTTTCCGCTGTTTTCCTAATTACGCCACTTTTTTCCTCTTTTCTCCTCTTTTTTCCTCTTATTCCCTCTTTTCTCCTCTTTTTTCCTCCTTTCTCCTCATTTTTCCTCTTTTCTCCTCTATTTTCCACTTTTTCATCTTTTTTCTCTTTTTTCCTCATTTCTCCTTCTTTCTCCTATGTTTCCTCCTATTTCCTCTTTATCCCTCTTTCTCCTCATTTCTCCACTTTTTTCCACTTTTTTTTCCTCATTCCTCGTCATTTTTCCTCTTTTCACCTCTTTTTTCCTCTTTTTACCACTTTTTCAACCTTTTTCCTCTTTCCTCCTCCTTTCTCCTATTTTATCGTCTTTATCCCTCTTTTCTCATCATTTCTCCACTTTCTTCTTCTTTTTTCTCATTCTTCCTCCTTTTTCCTCTTTTCTCCCCTTTTTTCATCTTTTTTCCTGTTTACTCCTCTTTTTTCCTCATTTCCCCTCCTTTTTCCTATTTTTTCCTCTTTTTTCCAATTTTTTCCTTATTTCTCCTCTTTTTTCCTCATTTTTCCTCTTTCCTCCTCCTTTCTCCTCTTTTTCCTTTTTTCCTCTTTTTTCCTCACTCCTCATATTTTTTCCTCTTATTTCCTCTTTTTTCCTCTTTTCTCCTCTTTTTTCCTCTTTTTCCTCTTTCCTCCCCCTTTTTTCCTCTTCATTCCTTATTTCTACTCTTTTTTCCTCTTTTTTCCTCATTTCTCCACTTGTTTCTTCTTTTTTCCTCTTCATCCCTCCTTTCTCCTCTTTTTTCCTCTTTTTTCTAATTTCGCCACTTTTTTCCTCTTTTCTCCTCTTTTTTCCTCTTATTCCCTCTTTTCTCCTCTTTTTTCCTCCTTTCGACTCTTTTTCCCTATTTTCCTCTTTCTTCCTCTCTTTTCTTCTTTTTACCTCGTTTTTCCTCTTTTCTCCTCCTGTCTCCTCTTTTTTCCTTTTTTCCTCTTTTTTCCCCATTTCTCCTCTTTTTTCCTTTTTTCCTCTTTTTTCCTCATTTCTCCTCATTTTTCCTCTTTTTTCCTCTTTTCTCCTCTTTTTTCCACTTTTTCCCACTTTTTTCCACATTCCTCGTCATTTTTCCTCTTTTCACCACTTTTTTCCTCTTTTTCCACTTTTTCAACCTTTTTCCTCTTTCCTCCTCCTTTCTCCTATTTTATCGTCTTTATCCCTCTTTTCTCCTCATTTCTCCACTTTTTTCTTCTTTTTTCTCATTCTTCCACTTTATTCCTCTTTTCTCCTCTTTTTTCCCTCTTTTTTCCTCATTTCCCCTCTTTTTTCCTATTTTTTCCTCTTTTTTCCAATTTTTTCCTTATTTCTCCTCTTCTTTCCTCATTTTTCCTCTTTCCTCCTCCTTTCTCCTCTTTTTCCTTTTTTCCACTTTTTTCCTCACTCCTCATATTTTTTCCTCTTATTTCTTCTTTTTTCCTCTTTTCACCTCTTTTTTCCTCTTTTTTCCACTTTTTCAACCTTTTTCCTCTTTATTCCTCCTTTCTCCTCTTTTTCCTTTTTTCCTCTTTTTTCCTCACTCCTCATATTTTGTCCTCTTATTTCCGCTTTGTTTCTCATTTCTCCTAAAAGAGATGTAGCTTTCTTCGATTGAAACAAGGAATAAGGTTTGATTCATAGAGTCAATGATTGTAGTTTGATTCAATGATTCAATGAATGCAGTTTGTTTCATTGAATGACAGCGTTAAGCTTGACACGTTGACTGAATGAGACTCGCTCTGCTCATTGAATTGATTAGTGCAGCCTTTTGCATTGTATGAACTTGTGCAGTTTCATACAATTCATCAGCTTGTTCAGTTTGTTTCAATGAAGCATTGAATAACGTTTAATTCACTGAATCAATCATTAAAGTTTGATTCAATGATTCAAGTATGCAGTTTTGTTTCATTGAAAAGAAGCGTTTAAGCTTGACACATTGATTGAATGGGAGAAGCTCTACTCATTGAATTAACACGTGCAGTTTGGTGCACGGAGTGAATGTGTGCAGTTTGATTGAGACAATGTGAAATTGTGAGATTGAAAGAATGAGTAGCTGTATTCATGGAATTGACAAATGCAGATTGCTTCAGAACTAAATGTGTGCAATTTGTTTGATTGAATCAATGCGTTAAAAGTACCTCTACTCATTGAAGTATCATGAGCAAACTGTTTCCTTCAATGAACGAGTGTAGTAGTATTCACTAAATAAGTGAGTTAGGTTTGTTCGATTGAAACAATGAATAAGGTTTGCTTCATTGAATCAATGATTGTAGTTTCATGCAAATGATTCAATGAATGCAGTTTGTTTCATTAAATTAAATGAATTAAACTTAAACATTGAATTAATAACGACAGTTTGATTCATGTAGTGAACATGTGTAGATTGATAGATAGAATGCGTGAAACTTGTGCCATTAAAAGAATGAGAGTATCTCTACTCATTGAGTAGAGGAGTGAAGCTTCTTTCACTGAATGAATGTATGCAGTTTTTTTAACGAAAAAAGAGGGATAGGTTTGTTCGATTAAAACAAGGAATACGGTGTGATTCATTGAATCAATGATTGTAGATTGATGCAAATGCTTCAATGAATGCAGTTGTTTTCATTAAATTGAATGAATTAAATAGACACATTGAATTAATAGGGGCAGTTTGGTTCATGCAGTGTGTAGATTGATCGAGACAATGCGTGAAACTTGTGACATTGAATGAATGAGTAGCTGTATTCATGGAAATGACAAATACAGATTACTTCATGAATTAAATGTGTGCAATTTGTTTGATTGAATCAATGCGTTAAGAGTACCTCTACTCATTGAATTATCATGAGTAAACTGTTTCCTTCAATGTACGAGTGTAGTAGGATTCACTGAATAAGTGAGTTAGGTTTGTTCGATTGAAACAATGAATAAGGTTTGCTTCATTGAATCAGTGATTGTAGTTTGATTCAATGATTCAAGGACTGCAGTTTGTTTAAATTGAATCAATTAAACTTACAGAGTGAATTAACAACGACAGTTTGGTTCATGTAATGAACATGTATAGATTGAAAGATAAAATGCGTGAAACTTGTGCCATTGAAAGAATGAGAGTAGCTCTACTCATTGAATAGACAAGTGAAGCCTCTTTCATTGAATGAACGTATACAGTTCACTAAAAAAAAGAGATAGTTTTGTTCGATTGAAACAAGGAATAAGATTTGATACATTGAATCAATGATTGTAGTTTGATTCAATGATTCAATGAATGCAGTTTGTTTCTCCACTTTTTTCTTCTTTTTTCCTCATTTCTCCTATGTTTTCCTCTTTTTTCCACTTTTTACCTCATTTCACCTCTTTTTTCCTCTTTTTTCCTCTTTCCTCCTCCTTTCTCCTCTTTTTTCCTTTTTTCCTCACTCCTCTTATTTTTTCATCTGTTTTCCGCTTTTTTCCTCATTTCTACTATTTGTTTCCCTCTTTTTTCCTCTTTTCTCCCCTTTTTTCTCTTCATTCCTTATTTCTACTCTTTTTTCCTCTTTTTCCCTCATTTCTTCTCTTTTTCCCTCATTTCTCCTCTTTTTTCCTCTTTATTCCTCTTTTTTCCCCTTTTCTCCTCCTGTCTCCTCTTCTTTCCTTTTTTCCTCTTTTTTCCTCTTTTCTCCCCCTTTTTTCCTCTTCATTCCTTATTTCTACTCTTTTTTCCTCTTTTTTCCTCATTTCTGCACTTGTTTCTTTTTTTTCCTCTTCATCCCTCCTTTCTCCACTTTTTTCCACTTTTTACCTCATTTCTCCTCTTTTTTCCTCTTTTTCCTCACTCCTCTTATTTTTTCATCTTTTTTCCGCTTTTTTCCTCATTACTCCTATTTCTTTCCTCTTTTTTCCTCTTTTCTCCCCTTTTTACTCTTCATTCCTTATTTCTACTCTTTTTTCCTCTTTTTCCCTCATTTCTCCTCTTTTTTCCTCTTTCCTCCTCCTTTCTCTTCTTTTTTCGTTTTTTCCTCTTTTTTCCTCACTCCTAATATTTTGTCCTCTTATTTCCGCTTTTTTCCTCATTTCTCCTATTTTTTCCTCTATTTTCCTCTTTTCTCCCCTTTTTTCTCTTCATTCCTTATTTCTACTCTTTTTTCCTCTTTTTCCCTCATTTCTCCTCTTTTTTCCTCTTTCTTCCTCTTTTTTCCCCTTTTCTTCTCTTTTTTCCTCTTTATTCCTCTTTTTTCCTCTTTTCTCCTCCTGTCTCCTCTTCTTTCCTTTTTTCCTCTTTTTTCCTCATTTCTCCACTTGTTTCTTCTTTTTTCCTCTTCATCCCTCCTTTCTCCTCTTTTTTCCTCTTTTTTCCTAATTACGCCACTTTTTTCCTCTTTTCTCCTCTTTTTCCTCTTATTCCCTCTTTTCTCCTCTTTTTTCCTCCTTTCTACTCTTTTTCCCTATTTTCCTCTTTCTTCCTCTTTTTTCTTCTTTTTACCTCGTTTTTCCTCTTTTCTCCTCCTGTCTCCTCTTTTTTCCTTTTTTCCTCTTTTTTCCTCATTTCTCCTCATTTTTCCTCTTTTTTCCTCTTTTCTCCTCTTTTTTCCACTTTTTCATCTTTTTTTCTCTTTTTTCCTCATTTCTCCTTCTTTCTCCTATGTTTCCTCCTTTTTCCTCTTTATCCCTCTTTCTCCTCATTTCTCCACTTTTTTTCCACTTTTTTCCTCATTCCTCGTCATTTTTCCTCTTTTCAGCACTTTTTTCCTCTTTTTTCCACTTTTCAAACTTTTTCCTCATTCCTTCTCCTTTCTCCTATGTTATCGTCTTTATTCCTCTTTTCTCCTCATTTCTCCACTTTTTTCTTCTTTTTTCTCATTCTTCCACTTTTTTCCTCTTTTCTCCTCTTTTTTCCCTCCTTTTTCCTCTTTTCTCCTCTTTTTTCATCTTTTTTTCCTCTTTACTCCTCTTTTTTCCTCATTTCCCCTCTTTTTTCCTATTTTTTCCTCTTTTTTCCACTTTTTTCCTTATTTCTCGTCTTTTTTCCTCATTTTTCCTCTTTCCTCCTCCTTTCTCCTCTTTTTTCGTTTTTTCCTCTTTTTTCCTCACTCCTAATATTTTGTCCTCTTATTTCTGCTTTTTTCCTTATTTCTCCTATTTTTTCCTCTTTTTTCCTCTTTTCTCCCCTTTTTTCTCTTCATTCCTTATTTCTACTCTTTTTTCCTGTTTTTCCCTCATTTCTCCTCTTTTTCCCTCATTTCTCCTCTTTTTTCCTCTTTATTCCTCTTTTTTCCCCTTTTTTCCTCTTTTTTCCTCGTTTTCCCTCTTTTCTCCTCCTGTCTCCACTTTCCTCCCCCTTTTTTCCTCTTCATTCGTTATTTCTTCTCTTTTTTCCTCTTTATTCCTCATTTCTCCACTTGTTTCTTCTTTTTTCCTCTTCATCCCTCCTTTCTCCTCTTTTTTCCTCTTTTTTCCTAATTACGCCACTTTTTTCCTCTTTTCTCCTCTTTTTTCCTCTTTTCTACTCTTTTTCCCTATTTTCCTCTTTCTTCCTCTTTTTTCTTCTTTTTACCTCGTTTTTCCTCTTTTCTCCTCCTGTCTCCTCTTTTTTCCTTTTTTCCTCTTTTTTCCTCATTTCTCCTCATTTTTCCGCTTTTTTCCTCTTTTCTCCTCTTTTTTCCACTTTTTCATCTTTTTTTCTCTTTTTTCCTCATTTCTCCTTCTTTCTCCTATGTTTCCTCCTTTTTCCTCTTTATCCCTCTTTCTCCTCATTTCTCCACTTTATTCCTTATTCCTCGTCATTTTTCCTCTTTTCACCACTTTTTCCCTCTTTTTTCCACTTTTTCAACCTTTTTCCTCTTTCCTCCTCCTTTCTACTATTTTATCGTCTTTATCCCTCTTTTCTCCTCATTTCTCCACTTTTTTCTTCTTTTTTCTCATTCTTCCACTTTTTTCCTCTTTTCTCCTCTTTTTTCCCTCCTTTTTCCTCTTTTCTCCTATTTTTTCATCTTTTTTCCTCTTTACTCCTCTTTTTTCCTCATTTCCCCTCTTTTTTCCTATTTTTTCCTCTTTTTTCCACTTTTTTCCTTATTTCTCCTCTTTTTTCCTCATTTTTCCTCTTTCCTCCTCCTTTCTCCTCTTTTTCCTTTTTTCCTCTTTTTTCCTCACTCCTCATATTTTGTCCTCTTATTTCCGCTTTTTTCCTCATTTCTCCTAAAAGAGATATAGCTTTCTTCGATTGAAACAAGGAATAAGGTTTGATTCATAGAATCAATGATTGTAGTTTGATTCAATGATTCAATGAATGCAGTTTGTTTCATTGAATGACAGCGTTAAGCTTGACACGTTGACTGAATGAGAATCGCTCTGCTCATTGAATTGATTAGTGCAGCCTTTTGCATTGTATGAACTTGTGCAGTTTCATACAATTCATCAGCTTGTTCAGTTTGTTTCATTGAAGCATTGAATAACGTTTAATTCACTGAATCAATCATTAAAGTTTGATTCAATGATTCAAGTATGCAGTTTTGTTTCATTGAAAAGAAGCGTTTAGCTTGACACATTGATTGAATGGGAGAAGCTCTACTCATTGAATTAACACGTGCAGTTTGGTGCACGGAGTGAATGTGTGCAGTTTGATTGAGACCATGTGAAATTGTGAGATTGAAAGAATGAGTAGCTGTATTCATGGAATTGACAAATGCAGATTGCTTCAGAACTAAATGTGTGCAATTTGTTTGATTGAATCAATGCGTTAAAAGTACCTCTACTCATTGAAGTATCATGAGCAAACTGTTTCCTTCAATGAACGAGTGTAGTAGGATTCACTAAATAAGTGAGTTAGGTTTGTTCGATTGAAACAATGAATAAGGTTTGCTTCATTTAATCAATGATTGTAGTTTCATGCAAATGATTCAATGAATGCAGTTTGTTTCATTAAATTAAATGAATTAAACTTAAACATTGAATTAATAACGACAGTTTGATTCATGTAGTGAACATGTGTAGATTGATAGATAGAATGCGTGAAACTTGTGCCATTAAAAGAATGAGAGTATCTCTACTCATTGAGTAGAGGAGTGAAGCTTCTTTCACTGAATGAATGTATGCAGTTTTTTTAACGAAAAAAGAGGGATAGGTTTGTTCGATTAAAACAAGGAATACGGTTTGATTCATTAAATCAATGATTGTAGATTGATGCAAATGCTTCAATGAATGCAGTTTTTTTCATTAAATTGAATGACTTAAATAGACACATTGAATTAATAGGGGCAGTTTGGTTCATGCAGTGTGTAGTTTGATCGAGACAATGCGTGAAACTTGTGACATTGAATGAATGAGTAGCTGTATTCGTGGAAATGACAAATACAGATTACTTCATGAAGTAAATGTGTGCAATTTGTGTGATTGAATCAATGCGTTAAGAGTACCTCTACTCATTGAATTATCATGAGCAAACTGTTTCCTTCAATGTACGAGTGTAGTAGGATTCACTGAATAAGTGAGTTAGGTTTGTTCGATTGAAACAATGAATAAGGTTTGCTTCATTGAATCAGTGATTGTAGTTTGATTCAATGATTCAAGGACTGCAGTTTGTTTAAATTGAATCAATTAAACTTACACATTGAATTAATAACGACAGTTTGGTTCATGTAATGAACATGTATAGATTGAAAGATAAAATGCGTGAAACTTGTGCCATTGAAAGAATGAGAGTGGCTCTACTCATTGAATAGACAAGTGAAGCCTCTTTCATTGAATGAACGTATACAGTTCATTAAAAAAAAAGATAGTTTTGTTCGATTGAAACAAGGAATAAGATTTGATGCATTGAATCAATGATTGTAGTTTGATTCAATGATTCAATGAATGCAGTTTGTTTCTCCATTTTTATCTTCTTTTTTCCTCATTTCTCCTATTTTTCCTCTTTTTTCCACTTTTTACCTCATTTCTCCTCTTTTTTCCTTTTTTCCTCACTCCTCTTATTTTTTCATCTTTTTTCCGCTTTTTTCCTCATTTCTACTGTTTGTTTTCCTCTTTTTTCCTCTTTTCTCCCCTTTTTTCTCTTCATTCCTTATTTCTACTCTTTTTTTCTCTTTTTCCCTGATTTTTTCTCTTTTTCCCTCATTTGTCCTCTTTTTTCCTCTTTATTCCTCTTTTTTCCCCTTTTCTCCTCCTGTCTCCTCTTCTTTCCTTTTTTCCTCTTTTTTCCTGTTTTCTCCCCCTTTTTTCCTCTTCATTCCTTATTTCTACTCTTTTTTCCTCTTTTTTCCTCATTTTTCCACTTGTTTCTTTTTTTTTCCTCTTCATCCCTCCTTTCTTCACTTTTTTCCACTTTTTAACTCGTTTCTCCTCTTTTTTCCTCTTTTTTCCTCACTCCTCTTATTTTTTCATCTTTTTTCCGCTTTTTCCTCATTACTCCTATTTTTTTCCTCTTTTTTCCTCTTTTCTCCTCCTGTCTCCTCTTCTTTCCTTTTTTCCTCTTTTTTCCTCTTTTCTCCTCTTTTTTCCTCTTTTTTCCTCATTTCTCCTCTTTTTTCCTCTTTTTCCTCTTTTTTCCTCTTTTCTCCCCTTTTTTCTCTTCATTCCTTATTTCGACTCTTTTTTCCTCTTTTTCCCTCATTTCTCCTCTTTTTTCCTCTTTATTTCACTTTTTTCCTCTTTTCTCCTCCTGTCTGCTCTTCTTTCCTTTTTTCCTCTTTTTTCCTCATTTCTCCACTTGTTTCTTCTTTTTTCCTCTTCATCCCTCCATTCTCCTCTTTTTTCAGCTGTTTTCCTAATTACGCCACTTTTTTCCTCTTTTCTCCTCTTTTTTCCTCTTATTCCCTCTTTTCTCCTCTTTTTTCCTCCTTTCTCCTCATTTTTCCTCTTTTCTCCTCTATTTTCCACTTTTTCATCTTTTTTCTCTTTTTTCCTCATTTCTCCTTCTTTCTCCTATGTTTCCTCCTATTTCCTCTTTATCCCTCTTTCTCCTCATTTCTCCACTTTTTTCCACTTTTTTTCCTCATTCCTCGTCATTTTTCCTCTTTTCACCTCTTTTTTCCTCTTTTTACCACTTTTTCAACCTTTTTCCTCTTTCCTCCTCCTTTCTCCTATTTTATCGTCTTTATCCCTCTTTTCTCATCATTTCTCCACTTTTTTCTTCCTTTTTCTCATTCTTCCTCCTTTTTCCTCTTTTCTCCCCTTTTTTCATCTTTTTTCCTGTTTACTCCTCTTTTTTCCTCATTTCCCCTCCTTTTTCCTATTTTTTCCTCTTTTTTCCAATTTTTTCCTTATTTCTCCTCTTTTTTCCTCATTTTTCCTCTTTCCTCCTCCTTTCTCCTCTTTTTCCTTTTTTCCTCTTATTTCCTCTTTTTTCCTCTTTTCTCCTCTTTTTTCCTCTTTTTCCTCTTTCCTCCCCCTTTTTTCCTCTTCATTCCTTATTTCTACTCTTTTTTCCTCTTTTTTCCTCATTTCTCCACTTGTTTCTTCTTTTTTCCTCTTCATCCCTCCTTTCTCGTCTTTTTTCCTCTTTTTTCTAATTTCGCCACCTTTTTCCTCTTTTCTCCTCTTTTTTCCTCTTATTCCCTCTTTTCTCCTCTTTTTTCCTCCTTTCTACTCTTTTTCCCTATTTTCCTCTTTCTTCCTCTTTTTTCTTCTTTTTACCTCGTTTTTCCTCTTTTCTCCTCCTGTCTCCTCTTTTTTCCTTTTTTCCTCTTTTTACCTCATTTCTCCTCTTTTTTCCTTTTTTCCTCTTTTTTCCTCATTTCTCCTCATTTTTCCTCTTTTTTCCTCTTTTCTCCTCTTTTTTCCACTTTTTCCCACTTTTTTCCACATTCCTCGTCATTTTTCCTCTTTTCACCACTTTTTTCCTCTTTTTCCACTTTTTCAACCTTTTTCCTCTTTCCTCCTCCTTTCTCCTATTTTATCGTCTTTATCCCTCTTTTCTCCTCATTTCTCCACTTTTTTCTTCTTTTTTCTCATTCTTCCACTTTTTTCCTCTTTTCTCCTCTTTTTTCCCTCTTTTTTCCTCATTTCCCCTCTTTTTTCCTATTTTTTCCTCTTTTTTCCAATTTTTTCCTTATTTCTCCTCTTCTTTCCTCATTTTTCCTCTTTCCTCCTCCTTTCTCCTCTTTTTCCTTTTTTCCTCTTTTTTCCTCACTCCTCATATTTTTTCCTCTTATTTCTTCTTTTTTCCTCTTTTCACCTCTTTTTTCCTCTTTTTTCCACTTTTTCAACCTTTTTCCTCTTTATTCCTCCTTTCTCCTCTTTTTCCTTTTTTCCTCTTTTTTCCTCACTCCTCATATTTTGTCCTCTTATTTCCGCTTTGTTTCTCATTTCTCCTAAAAGCGATGTAGCTTTCTTCGATTGAAACAAGGAATAAGGTTTGATTCATAGAGTCAATGATTGTAGTTTGATTCAATGATTCAATGAATGCAGTTTGTTTCATTGAATGACAGCGTTAAGCTTGACACGTTGACTGAATGAGAATCGCTCTGCTCATTGAATTGATTAGTGCAGCCTTTTGCATTGTATGAACTTGTGCAGTTTCATACAATTCATCAGCTTGTTCAGTTTGTTTCATTGAAGCATTGAATAACGTTTAATTCACTGAATCAATCATTAAAGTTTGATTCAATGATTCAAGTATGCAGTTTTGTTTCATTGAAAAGAAGCGTTTAAGCTTGACACATTGATTGAATGGGAGAAGCTCTACTCATTGAATTAACACGTGCAGTTTGGTGCACGGAGTGAATGTGTGCAGTTTGATTGAGACAATGTGAAATTGTGAGATTGAAAGAATGAGTAGCTGTATTCATGGAATTGACAAATGCAGATTGCTTCAGAACTAAATGTGTGCAATTTGTTTGATTGAATCAATGCGTTAAAAGTACCTCTACTCATTGAAGTATCATGAGCAAACTGTTTCCTTCAATGAACGAGTGTAGTAGTATTCACTAAATAAGTGAGTTAGGTTTGTTCGATTGAAACAATGAATAAGGTTTGCTTCATTGAATCAATGATTGTAGTTTCATGCAAATGATTCAATGAATGCGGTTTGTTTCATTAAATTAAATGAATTAAACTTAAACATTGAATTAATAACGACAGTTTGATTCATGTAGTGAACATGTGTAGATTGATAGATAGAATGCGTGAAACTTGTGCCATTAAAAGAATGAGAGTATCTCTACTCATTGAGTAGAGGAGTGAAGCTTCTTTCACTGAATGAATGTATGCAGTTTTTTTAACGAAAAAAGAGGGATAGGTTTGTTCGATTAAAACAAGGAATACGGTGTGATTCATTGAATCAATGATTGTAGATTGATGCAAATGCTTCAATGAATGCAGTTGTTTTCATTAAATTGAATGAATTAAATAGACACATTGAATTAATAGGGGCAGTTTGGTTCATGCAGTGTGTAGTTTGATCGAGACAATGCGTGAAACTTGTGACATTGAATGAATGAGTAGCTGTATTCATGGAAATGACAAATACAGATTACTTCATGAATTAAATGTGTGCAATTTGTTTGATTGAATCAATGCGTTAAGAGTACCTCTACTCATTGAATTATCATGAATAAACTGTTTCCTTCAATGTACGAGTGTAGTAGGATTCACTGAATAAGTGAGTTAGGTTTGTTCGATTGAAACAATGAATAAGGTTTGCTTCATTGAATCAGTGATTGTAGTTTGATTCAATGATTCAAGGACTGCAGTTTGTTTAAATTGAATCAATTAAACTTACAGAGTGAATCAACAACGACAGTTTGGTTCATGTAATGAACATGTATAGATTGAAAGATAAAATGCGTGAAACTTGTGCCATTGAAAGAATGAGAGTAGCTCTACTCATTGAATAGACAAGTGAAGCCTCTTTCATTGAATGAACGTATACAGTTCACTAAAAAAAAGAGATAGTTTTGTTCGATTGAAACAAGGAATAAGATTTGATACATTGAATCAATGATTGTAGTTTGATTCAATGATTCAATGAATGCAGTTTGTTTCTCCACTTTTTTCTTCTTTTTTCCTCATTTCTCCTATTTTTCCTCTTTTTTCCACTTTTTACCTCATTTCTCCTCCTTTTTCTCTTTTTCCTTTTTTCCTCACTCCTCTTATTTTTTCATCTTTTTCCTCTTTTTTCCTCATTTCTCCTATGTTTTCCTCTTTTTTCCACTTTTTACCTCATTTCACCTCTTTTTTCCTCTTTTTTCCTCTTTCCTCCTCCTTTCTCCTCTTTTTTCCTTTTTTCCTCACTCCTCTTATTTTTTCATCTGTTTTCCGCTTTTTTCCTCATTTCTACTATTTGTTTCCCTCTTTTTTCCTCTTTTCTCCCCTTTTTTCTCTTCATTCCTTATTTCTACTCTTTTTTCCTCTTTTTCCCTCATTTCTTCTCTTTTTCCCTCATTTCTCCTCTTTTTTCCTCTTTATTCCTCTTTTTTCCCCTTTTCTCCTCCTGTCTCCTCTTCTTTCCTTTTTTCCTCTTTTTTCCTCTTTTCTCCCCCATTTTTCCTCTTCATTCCTTATTTCTACTCTTTTTTCCTCTTTTTTCCTCATTTCTGCACTTGTTTCTTTTTTTTCCTCTTCATCCCTCCTTTCTCCACTTTTTTCGACTTTTTACCTCATTTCTCCTCTTTTTTCCTCTTTTTCCTCACTCCTCTTATTTTTTCATCTTTTTTCTGCTTTTTTCCTCATTACTCCTATTTCTTTCCTCTTTTTTCCTCTTTTCTCCCCTTTTTACTCTTCATTCCTTATTTCTACTCTTTTTTCCTCTTTTTCCCTCATTTCTCCTCTTTTTTCCTCTTTCCTCCTCCTTTCTCCTCTTTTTTCGTTTTTTCCTCTTTTTTCCTCACTCCTAATATTTTGACCTCTTATTTCCGCTTTTTTCCTCATTTCTCCTATTTTTTCCTCTTTTTTCCTCTTTTCTCGCTTTTTACTCTCCATTCCTTATTTCTACTCTTTTTTCCTCTTTTTCCCTCATTTCTCCTCTTTTTTCCTCTTTCCTCCTCCTTTCTCTTCTTTTTTCGTTTTTTCCTCTTTTTTCCACACTCCTAATATTTTGTCCTCTTATTTCCGCTTTTTTCCTCATTTCTCCTATTTTTCCTCTTTTTTCCTCTTTTCTCCCCTTTTTTCTCTTCATTCCTTATTTCTACTCTTTTTTCCTCTTTTTCCCTCATTTCTCCTCTTTTTTCCTCTTTCTTCCTCTTTTTTCCCCTTTTCTTCTCTTTTTTCCTCTTTATTCCTCTTTTTTCCTCTTTTCTCCTCCTGTCTCCTCTTCTTTCCTTTTTTCCTCTTTTTTCCTCATTTCTCCACTTGTTTCTTCTTTTTTCCTCTTCATCCCTCCTTTCTCCTCTTTTTTCCTCTTTTTTCCTAATGACACCACTTTTTTCCTCTTTTCTCCTCTTTTTCCTCTTATTCCCTCTTTTCTCCTCTTTTTTCCTCCTTTCTACTCTTTTTCCCTATTTTCCTCTTTCTTCCTCTTTTTTCTTCTTTTTACCTCGTTTTTCCTCTTTTCTCCTCCTGTCTCCTCTTTTTTCCTTTTTTCCTCTTTTTTCCTCATTTCTCCTCATTTTTCCTCTTTTTTCCTCTTTTCTCCTCTTTTTTCCACTTTTTCATCTTTTTTTCTCTTTTTTCCTCATTTCTCCTTCTTTCTCCTATGTTTCCTCCGTTTTCCTCTTTATCCCTCTTTCTCCTCATTTCTCCACTTTTTTCCACTTTTTTCCTCATTCCTCGTCATTTTTCCTCTTTTCAGCACTTTTTTCCTCTTTTTTCCACTTTTCAAACTTTTTCCTCATTCCTTCTCCTTTCTCCTATTTTATCGTCTTTATCCCTCTTTTCTCCTCATTTCTCCACTTTTTTCTTCTTTTTTCTCATTCTTCCACTTTTTTCCTCTTTTCTCCTCTTTTTTCCCTCCTTTTTCCTCTTTTCTCCTCTTTTTTCATCTTTTTTCCTCTTTACTCCTCTTTTTTCATCATTTCCCCTCTTTTTTCCTCTTTTTTCCACTTTTTTCCTTATTTCTCGTCTTTTTTCCTCATTTTTCCTCTTTCCTCCTCCTTTCTCCTCTTTTTCCTTTTTTCCTCTTTTTTCCTCACTCCTCATATTTGGTCCTCTTATTTCCGCTTTTTTCCTCATTTCTCCTAAAAGAGATATAGCTTTCTTCGATTGAAACAATGAATAAGGTTTGATTCATAGAATCAATGATTGTAGTTTGATTCAATGATTCAATGAATGCAGTTTGTTTCATTGAATGACAGCGTTAAGCTTGACATGTTGACTGAATGAGAATCGCTCTGCTCATTGAATTGATTAGTGCAGCCTTTTGCATTGTATGAACTTGTGCAGTTTCATACAATTCATCAGCTTGTTCAGTTTGTTTCATTGAAGCATTGAATAACGTTTAATTCACTGAATCAATCATTAAAGTTTGATTCAATGATTCAAGTATGCAGTTTTGTTTCATTGAAAAGAAGCGTTTAGCTTGACACATTGATTGAATGGGAGAAGCTCTACTCATTGAATTAACACGTGCAGTTTGGTGCACGGAGTGAATGTGTGCAGTTTGATTGAGACCATGTGAAATTGTGAGATTGAAAGAATGAGTAGCTGTATTCATGGAATTGACAAATGCAGATTGCTTCAGAACTAAATGTGTGCAATTTGTTTGATTGAATCAATGCGTTAAAAGTACCTCTACTCATTGAAGTATCATGAGCAAACTGTTTCCTTCAATGAACGAGTGTAGTAGGATTCACTAAATAAGTGAGTTAGGTTTGTTCGATTGAAACAATGAATAAGGTTTGCTTCATTGAATCAATGATTGTAGTTTCATGCAAATGATTCAATGAATGCAGTTTGTTTCATTAAATTAAATGAATTAAACTTAAACATTGAATTAATAACGACAGTTTGATTCATGTAGTGAACATGTGTAGATTGATAGATAGAATGCGTGAAACTTGTGCCATTAAAAGAATGAGAGTATCTCTACTCATTGAGTAGAGGAGTGAAGCTTCTTTAACTGAATGAATGTATGCAGTTTTTGTAACGAAAAAAGAGGGATAGGTTTGTTCGATTAAAACAAGGACTACGGTTTGATGCATTGAATCAATGATTGTAGATTGATGCAAATGCTTCAATGAATGCAGTTTTTTTTCATTAAATTGAATGAATTAAATAGAAACATTGAATTAATAGGGGCAGTTTGGTTCATGCAGTGTGTAGTTTGATCGAGACAATGCGTGAAACTTGTGACATTGAATGAATGAGTAGCTGTATTCATGGAAATGACAAATACAGATTGCTTCATGAAGTAAATGTGTGCAATTTGTGTGATTGAATCAATGCGTTAAGAGTACCTCTACTCATTGAATTATCATGAGCAAACTGTTTCCTTGAATGAACGAGTGTAGTAGGATTCACTAAATAAGTGAGTTAGGTTTGTTCGTTTGAAACAATGAATAAGGTTTGCTTCATTGAATCAGTGATTGTAGTTTGATTCAATGATTCAAGGAGTGCAGTTTGTTTAAATTGAATCAATTAAACTTACACATTGAATTAATAACGACAGTTTGGTTCATGTAATGAACATGTATAGATTGAAAGATAAAATGCGTGAAACTTGTGCCATTGAAAGAATGAGAGTGGCTCTACTGATTGAATACACAAGTGAAGCCTATTTCATTGAATGAACGTATACAGTTCACTAAAAAAAAGAGATAGTTTTGTTCGATTGAAACAAGGAATAAGATTTGATACATTGAATCAATGATTGTAGTTTGATTCAATGATTCAATGAATGCAGTTTGTTTCTCGACTTTTTTCCTCTTTTTTCCCCATTTCTCCTATTTTTTCCTCTTTTTTCCACTTTTTACCTCATTTCTCCTCTTTTTTCCTCTTTTTTCCTCTTTCATCCTCCTTTCTCCTTTTTTCCTTTTTCCCTCACTCCTCTTATTTTTCATCTTTTTCCTCTTTTTTCCTCATTTCTCCTATTTTTTCCTCTTTTTTCCACTTTTTACCTCATTTCTCCTCTTTTTTCCTCTTTTTTCCTCTTTCCTCCTCCTTTCTCCTCTTTTTTCCTTTTTTCCTCACTCCTCTTATTTTTTCATCTTTTTTCCGCTTTTTTCCTCATTTCTCCTATTTTTTCCTCTTTTTTCCTCTTTTCTCCCCTTTTTTTCTTCATTCCTTATTTCTACTCTTTTTTCCTCTTTTTCCCTCATTTCTTCTCTTTTTCCCTCATTTCTCCTCTTTTTTCCTCTTTATTCCTCTTTTCTCCCCCTTTTTTCCTCTTCATTCCTTATTTCTACTCTTTTTTCCTCATTTCTCCACTTGTTTCTTCTTTTTTCCTCTTCATCCCTCCTTTCAACACTTTTTTCCACTATTTAACTCATTTCTCCTCTTTTTTCCTCTTTTTTCCTCACTCCTCTTATTTTTTCATCTTTTTTCCGCTTTTTTCCTCATTACTCCTATTTTTTTCCTCTTTTTTCCTCTTTTAACCCCTTTTTACTCTTCATTCCTTATTTCTACTCTTTTTTCCTCTTTTTCCCTCATTTCTCCTCTTTTTTCCTCTTTCCTCCTCCTTTCTCCTCTTTTTTCGTTTTTTCCGCTTTTTTCCTCACTCCTAATATTTTATCCTCTTTTTTCTGCTTTTTTCCTCATTTCTCCTATTTTTCCTCTTTTTTCCACTTTTCTCCCCTTTTTTCTCTTCATTCCTTATTTCTACTCTTTTTTCCTCTTTTTCCCTCATTTCTCCTCTTTTTCCCTCATTTCTCCACTTTTTTCCTCTTTATTCCTCTTTTTTCCTTTTTTCTCCTCTTTTTTCCTCTTTATTCCTCTTTTTTCCTCTTTCCTCCCCCTTTTTCCTCTTCATTCGTTATTTCTTCTCTTTTTTCCTCTTTTTTCTTCATTTCTCCACTTGTTTCTTCTTTTTTCCTCTTCATCCCTCCTTTCTCCTCTTTTTCCCTCATTTCTCCTCTTTTTTCCTCTTTCCTCCTCCTTTCTCCTCTTTTTTCGTTTTTTCCTCTTTTTTCCTCACTCCTAATATTTTATCCTCTTATTTCTGCTTTTTTCCTCATTTCTCCTATTTTTCCTCTTTTTTCCTCTTTTCTCCCCTTTTTTCTCTTCATTCCTTATTTCTACTCTTTTTTCCTCTTTTTTCCTCATTTCTCCTCTTTTTCCCTCATTTCTCCACTTTTTTCCTCTTTATTCCTCTTTTTTCCCCTTTTCTCCTCTTTTTTCCTCTTTATTCCTCTTTTTTCCTCTTTCCTCCCCCTTTTTCCTCTTCATTCGTTATTTCTACTCTTTTTTCCTCTTTTTTCTTCATTTCTCCACTTGTTTCTTCTTTTTTCCTCTTCATCCCTCCTTTCTACTCTTTTTTCCTCTTTTTTCCTAATTACGCCATTTTTTCCTCATTTCCCCTCTTTTTTCCTCTCATTCCCTCTTTTCTCCTCTTTTTTCCTCCTTTCTACTCTTTTTCCCTATTTTCCTCTTTCTTCCTCTTTTTTCGTCTTTTTACCTCGTTTTTCCTCTTTTCTCCTCCTGTCTCCACTTTTTTCCTTTTTTCCTCTTTTTCCTCATTTCTCCTCATTTTTCCTCTTTTTTCCTCTTTTCTCCTATTTTTTCCACTTTTTCATCTTTTTTTCTCTTTTTTCCTCATTTCTCCTTCTTTCTCCTATGTTTCCTCCTTTTTCCTCTTTATCCCTCTTTCTCCTCATTTCTCCACTTTTTTCCACTTTTTTCCTCATTCCTCGTCATTTTTCTCTTTTCACCTCTTTTTTCCTCTTTTTTCCACTTTTTCAACCTTTTTCCTCTTTCCTCCTCCTTTCTCCTATTTTGTCGTCTTTATCCCTCTTTTCTCCTCATTTCTCCACTTTTTTCTTCTTTTTTCTCATTCTTCCTCTTTTTTCCTCTTTTCTCCTCTTTTTTTCCTTATTTTTCCTCTTTTCTCCTCTTTTTTCATCTTTTTTCCTCTTTACTCCTCTTTTTTCCTCATTTGCCCTCCTTTTTCCTATTTTTTCCTCTTTTTTCCAATATTTTCCTTATTTCTCCTCTTTTTTCCTCATTTTTCCTCTTTCCTCCTCCTTTCTCCTCTTTTTCCTTTTGTCCTCTATTTTCCTCACTCCTCATATTTTGTCCTCTTATTTCCGCTTTTTTCCTCATTTCTCCTAAAAGAGACATAGCTTTCTTCGATTGGAACAAGGAATAAGGTTTGATTCATAGAATCAATGATTGTAGTTTGATTCAATGATTCAAGGAGTGCAGTTTGTTTAAATTGAATCAATTAAACTTACACATTGAATTAATAACGACAGTTTGGTTCATGTAAAGAACATGTATAGATTGAAAGATAAAATGCGTGAAACTTGTGCCATTGAAAGAATGAGAGTAGCTCTACTCATTGAATAGACAAGTGAAGCCTCTTTCATTGAATGAACGTATACAGTTCACTAAAAAATAGAGATAGTTTTGTTCCATTGAAACAAGGAATAAGATTTAATATATTGAATCAATGATTGTAGTTTGGTTCAATGATTCATTGAATGCAGTTTGTTTCTCCACTTTTTTCCTCTTTTTTCCTAATTTCTCCTATTTTTTCCTCTTTTTTCCACTTTTTACCTCATTTCTCCTCTTTTTTCCTCTTTTTTCCTCTTTCCTCCTCCTTTCCCCTCTTTTTTCCTTTTTTCCTCTTTTTTCCTCACTCCTCTTATTTTTTCATCTTTCTTCCGCTTTTTTCCTAATTTCTCCTATTTTTTTCCTCTTTTTTCCTCTTTTCTCCCCTTTTTTCCTCTTCATTCCTTATTTCTACTCTTTTTTCCTCTTTTTTCCTCATTTCTCCACTTGTTTCTTCTTTTTTCCTCTTCATCCCTCCTTTCTCCTCTTTTTTCCTAATTTCGCCACTTTTTTCCTCTTTTTGCCTCTTTTTTCCTCTTATTCCCTCTTTTCTCCTCTTTTTTCCTCCTTTCTACTCTTTTTCCCTATTTTCCTCTTTCTTCCTCTTTTTTCTTCTTTTTACCTCGTTTTTCCTCTTTTCTCCTCCTGTCTCCTCTTTTTTCCTTTTTTCCTCTTTTTTCCTCATTTCTCCTCATTTTTCCTCTTTTTTCCTCTTTTCTCCTCTTTTTTCCACTTTTTCATCTTTTTTCTCTTTTTCCCTCATTTCTCCTTCTTTCTCCTATGTTTCCTCCTTTTTCCTCTTTAGCCCTCTTTCTCCTCATTTCTCCACTTTTTTCCACTTTTTTCCTCATTCCTCGTCATTTTTCCTCTTTTCACCTCTTTTTTCCTCTTTTTTCCACTTTTTCAACCTTTTTCCTCTTTCCTCCTCCTTTCTCCTATTTTATCGTCTTTATCCCTCTTTTCTCCTCATTTCTCCACTTTTTTCTTCTTTTTTCTCATTCTTCCACTTTTTTCCTCTTTTCTCCTCTTTTTTCCCTCCTTTTTCCTCTTTTCTCCTCTTTTTTCATCTTTTTTCCTCTTTACTCCTCTTTTTTCCTCATTTCTCTCTTTTTTCCTATTTTTTCCTCATTTTTCCACTTTTTTCCTTATTTCTCCTCTTTTGTCCTCATTTTTCCTCTTTCCTCCTCCTTTCTCCTCTTTTTCCTTTTTTCCTCTTTTTTCCTCAATCCTCATATTTTGTCCTCTTATTTCCGCTTTTTTCCTCATTTCTCCTAAAAGAGATATAGCTTTCTTTGATTGAAACAAGGAATAAGGTTTGATTCATAGAATCAATGATTGTAGTTTGATTCAATGATTCAATGAATGCAGTTTGTTTCATTGAATGACAGCGTTAAGCTTGACACGTTGACTGAATGAGAATCGCTCTGCTCATTGAATTGATTAGTGCAGTCTTTTGCATTGTATGAACTTGTGCAGTTTCATACAATTCATCAGCTTGTTCAGTTTGTTTCCTTGAAGCATTGAATAACGTTTAATTCACTGAATCAATCATTAAAGTTTGATTCAATGATTCAAGTATGCAGTTTTGATTCATTGAAAAGAAGCGTTTAGATTGACACATTGATTGAATGGGAGAAGCTCTACTCATTGAATTAACACGTGCAGTTTGGTGCATGGAGTGAATGTGTGAAGTTTGAATGAGACCATGTGAAATTGTGAGATTGAAAGAATGAGTAGCTGTATTCATGGAATTGACAAATGCAGATTGCTTCAGAACTAAATGTGTGCAATTTGTTTGATTGAATCAATGCGTGAAAAGTACCTCTACTCATTGAAACTGTTTTCTTCAATGAACGAGTGTAGTAGGATTCACTAAATAAGTGAGTTAGGTTTGTTCGATTGAAACAATGAATAAGGTTTGCTTCATTGAATCAATGATTGTAGTTTCATGCAAACGATTCAATGAATGCGGTTTGTTTCATTAAATTAAATGAATTAAACTTAAACATTGAATTAATAACGACAGTTTGATTCATGTAGTGAACATGTGTAGATTGATAGATAGAATGCGTGAAACTTGTGCCATTAAAAGAATGAGAGTATCTCTACTCATTGAATAGACAAGTGAAGCCTCTTTCATTGAATGAACGTATACAGTTCACTAAAAAATAGAGATAGTTTTGTTCCATTGAAACAAGGAATAAGATTTAATATATTGAATCAATGATTGTAGTTTGATTCAATGATTCATTGAATGCAGTTTGTTTCTCCACTTTTTTCCTCTTTTTTCCTAATTTCTCCTATTTTTTCCTCTTTATTCCACTTTTTACCTCATTTCTCCTCTTTTTTCCTCTTTTTTCCTCTTTCCTCCTCCTTTCCCCTCTTTTTTCCTTTTTTCCTCTTTTTTCCTCACTCCTCTTATTTTTTCATCTTTCTTCCGCTTCTTTCCTCATTTCTCCTATTTTATTCCTCTTTTTTCCTCTTTTCTCCCCTTTTTTCCTCTTCATTCCTTATTTCTACTCTTTTTTCCTCTTTTTTCCTCATTTCTCCACTTGTTTCTTCTTTTTTCCTCTTCATCCCTCCTTTCTCCTCTTTTTTCCTCTTTTTTCCTAATTTCGCCACTTTTTTCCTCTTTTTGCCTCTTTTTTCCTCTTATTCCCTCTTTTCTCCTCTTTTTTCCTCCTTTCTACTCTTTTTCCCTATTTTCCTCTTTCTTCCTCTTTTTTCTTCTTTTTACCTCGTTTTTCCTCTTTTCTCCTCCTGTCTCCTCTTTTTTCCTTTTTTCCTCTTTTTTCCTCATTTCTCCTCATTTTTCCTCTTTGTTCCTCTTTTCTCCTCTTTTTTCCACTTTTTCATCTTTTTTCTCTTTTTCCCTCATTTCTCCTTCTTTCTCCTATGTTTCCTCCTTTTTCCTCTTTAGCCCTCTTTCTCCTCATTTCTCCACTTTTTTCCACTTTTTTCCTCATTCCTCGTCATTTTTCCTCTTTTCACCTCTTTTTTCCTCTTTTTTCCACTTTTTCAACCTTTTTCCTCTTTCCTCCTCTTTTCTCCTATTTTATCGTCTTTATCCCTCTTTTCTCCTCATTTCTCCACTTTTTTCTTCTTTTTTCTCATTCTTCCACTTTTTTCCTCTTTTCTCCTCTTTTTTCCCTCCTTTTTCCTCTTTTCTCCTCTTTTTTCATCTTTTTTCCTCTTTACTCCTCTTTTTTCCTCATTTCTCTTTTTTCCTATTTTTTCCTCTTTTTTCCACTTTTTTCCTTCTTTCTCCTCTTTTTTCCTCATTTTTCCTCTTTCCTCCTCCTTTCTCCTCTTTTTCCTTTTTTCCTCTTTTTTCCTCACTCGTCATATTTTGTCCTCTTATTTCCGCTTTTTTCCTCATTTCTCCTAAAAGAGATATAGCTTTCTTCGATTGAAACAAGGAATAAGGTTTGATTCATAGAATCAATGATTGTAGTTTGATTCAATGATTCAATGAATGCAGTTTGTTTCATTGAATGACAGCGTTAAGCTTGACACGTTGACTGAATGAGAATCGCTCTGCTCATTGAATTGATTAGTGCAGCCTTTTGCATTGTATGAACTTGTGCAGTTTCATACAATTCATCAGCTTGTTCAGTTTGTTTCATTGAAGCATTGAATAACGTTTAATTCACTGAATCAATCATTAAAGTTTGATTCAATGATTCAAGTATGCAGTTTTGTTTCATTGAAAAGAAGCGTTTAGATTGACACATTGATTGAATGGGAGAAGCTCTACTCATTGAATTAACACGTGCAGTTTGGTGCATGGAGTGAATGTGTGAAGTTTGAATGAGACCATGTGAAATTGTGAGATTGAAAGAATGAGTAGCTGTATTCATGGAATTGACAAATGCAGATTGCTTCAGAACTAAATGTGTGCAATTTGTTTGATTGAATCAATGCGTGAAAAGTACCTCTACTCATTGAAACTGTTTCCTTCAATGAACGAGTGTAGTAGGATTCACTAAATAAGTGAGTTAGGTTTGTTCGATTGAAACAATGAATAATGTTTGCTTCATTGAATCAATGATTGTAGTTTCATGCAAACGATTCAATGAATGCGGTTTGTTTCATTAAATTAAATGAATTAAACTTAAACATTGAATTAATAACGACAGTTTGATTCATGTAGTGAACATGTGTAGATTGATAGATAGAATGCGTGAAACTTGTGCCATTAAAAGAATGAGAGTATCTCTACTCATTGAGTAGAGGAGTGAAGCTTCTTTCACTGAATGAATGTATGCAGTTTTTTTAACGAAAAAAGAGGGATAGGTTTGTTCGATTAAAACAAGGAATACGGTTTGATTCTTTGAATCAATGATTGTAGATTGATGCAAATGCTTCAATGAATGCAGTTTTTTTTCATTAAATTGAATGAATTAAATAGACACATTGAATTAATAGGGACAGTTTGGTTCATGCAGTGTGTAGTTTGATCGAGACAATGCGTGAAACTTGTGACATTGAATGAATGAGTAGCTGTATTCATGGAAATGACAAATACAGATTACTTCATGAAGTAAATGTGTGCAATTTGTGTGATTGAATCAATGCGTTAAGAGTACCTCTACTCATTGAATTATCATGAGCAAACTGTTTCCTTCAATGTACGAGTGTAGTAGGATTCACTGAATAAGGGAGTTAGGTTTGTTCGATTGAAACAATGAATAAGGTTTGCTTCATTGAATCAGTGATTGTAGTTTGATTCAATGATTCAAGGACTGCAGTTTGTTTAAATTGAATCAATTAAACTTACACAGTGAATTAATAACGACAGTTTGGTTCATGTAATGAACATGTATAGATTGAAAGATAAAATGCGTGAAACTTGTGCCATTGAAAGAATGAGAGTAGCTCTACTCATTGAATAGACAAGTGAAGCCTCTTTCATTGAATGAACGTATACAGTTCACTAAAAAAAAGAGATAGTTTTGTTCGATTGAAACAAGGAATAAGATTTGATACATTGAATCAATGATTGTAGTTTGATTCAATGATTCAATGAATGCAGTTTGTTTCTCCACTTTTTTCTTCTTTTTTCCTTATTTCTCCTATTTTTCCTCTTTTTTCCACTTTTTACCTCATTTCTCCTCTTTTTTCCTCTTTTTCCCTTTTTTCCTCACTCCTCTTATTTTTTCATCTTTTTCCACTTTTTTCCTCATTTCTCCTATTTTTTTCCTCTTTTTTCCTCTTTTCTCCCCTTTTTTCTCTTCATTCCTTATTTCTACTCTTTTTTCCTCTTTTTCCCTCATTTCTTCTCTTTTTCCCTCATTTCTCCTCTTATTTCCTCTTTATTCCTCTTTTTTCCCCTTTTCTCCTCCTGTCTCCTCTTCTTTCCTTTTTTCCTCTTTTTCCCTCTTTTCTCCCCCCTTTTTCCTCTTCATTCCTTATTTCTACTCTTTTTTCCTCTTTGTTCCTCATTTCTCCACTTGTTTCTTCTTTTTTCCTCTTCATCCCTCTTTTCTCCACTTTTTTCCACTTTTTAACTCATTTCTCCTCTTTTTTCCTCTTTTTTCCTCACTCCTCTTATTTTGTCCTCTTATTTCAGCTTTTTTCCTCATTTCTCCTAAAAGAGATATAGCTTTCTTCGATTGAAACAAGGAATAAGGTTTGATTCATAGAATCAATGATTGTAGTTTGATTCAATGATTCAAGGAGTGCAGTTTGTTTAAATTGAATCAATTAAACTTACACATTGAATTAATAACGACAGTTTGGTTCATGTAAAGAACATGTATAGATTGAAAGATAAAATGCGTGAAACTTGTGCCATTGAAAGAATGAGAGTAGCTCTACTCATTGAATAGACAAGTGAAGCCTCTTTCATTGAATGAACGTATACAGTTCACTAAAAAAAGATAGTTTTGTTCGATTGAAACAAGGAATAAGATTTAATATATTGAATCAATGATTGTAGTTTGATTCAATGATTCATTGAATGCAGTTTGTTACTCCACTTTTTTCCTCTTTTTTCCTAATTTCTCCTATTTTTTCCTCTTTTTTCCACTTTTTACCTCATTTCTCCTCTTTTTTCCTCTTTTTTCCTCTTTCCTCCTCCTTTCCCCTCTTTTTTCCTTTTTTCCTCTTTTTTCCTCGCTCCTCTTATTTTTTCATCTTTCTTCCGCTTTTTTCCTCATTTCTCCTATTTTTTTCGTCTTTTTTCCTCTTTTCTCCCCTTTTTTCCTCTTCATTCCTTATTTCTACTCTTTTTTCCTCATTTCTCCACTTGTTTCTTCTTTTTTCCTCTTCATCCCTCCTTTCTCCTCTTTTTTCCTCTTTTTTCCTAATTTCGCCACTTTTTTCCTCTTTTCGCCTCTTTTTTCCTCTTATTCCCTCTTTTCTCCTCTTTTTTCCTCCTTTCTACTCTTTTTCCCTATTTTCCTCTTTCTTCCTCCTTTTTCTTCTTTTTACCTCGTTTTTCCTCTTTTCTCCTCCTGTCTCCTCTTTTTTCCTTTTTTCCTCTTTTTTCCTCATTTCTCCTCATTTTTCCTCTTTTTACCTCTTTTCTCCTCTTTTTTCCACTTTTTCATCTTTTTTCTCTTTTTTCCTCATTTCTCCTTCTTTCTCCTATGTTTCCTCCTTTTTCCTCTTTATACCTCTTTCTCCTCATTTCTCCACTTTTTTCCACTTTTTTCCTCATTCCTCGTCATTTTTCTCTTTTCACCTCTTTTTTCCTCTTTTTTCCACTTTTTCAACCTTTTTCCTCTTTCCTCCTCCTTTCTCCTATTTTGTCGTCTTTATCCCTCTTTTCTCCTCATTTCTCCACTTTTTTCTTCTTTTTTCTCATTCTTCCTCTTTTTTCCTCTTTTCTCCTCTTTTTTTCCTTATTTTTCCTCTTTTCTCCTCTTTTTTCATCTTTTTTCCTCTTTACTCCTCTTTTTTCCTCATTTGCCCTCCTTTTTCCTATTTTTTCCTCTTTTTTCCAATATTTTCCTTATTTCTCCTCATTTTTCCTCATTTTTCCTCTTTCCTCCTCCTTTCTCCTCTTTTTCCTTTTGTCCTCTATTTTCCTCACTCCTCATATTTTGTCCTCTTATTTCCGCTTTTTTCCTCATTTCTCCTAAAAGAGACATAGCTTTCTTCGATTGGAACAAGGAATAAGGTTTGATTCATAGAATCAATGATTGTAGTTTGATTCAATGATTCAAGGAGTGCAGTTTGTTTAAATTGAATCAATTAAACTTACACATTGAATTAATAACGACAGTTTGGTTCATGTAAAGAACATGTATAGATTGAAAGATAAAATGCGTGAAACTTGTGCCATTGAAAGAATGAGAGTAGCTCTACTCATTGAATAGACAAGTGAAGCCTCTTTCATTGAATGAACGTATACAGTTCACTAAAAAATAGAGATAGTTTTGTTCGATTGAAACAAGGAATAAGATTTAATATATTGAATCAATGATTGTAGTTTGATTCAATGATTCATTGAATGCAGTTTGTTTCTCCACTTTTTTCCTCTTTTTTCCTAATTTCTCCTATTTTTTCCTCTTTTTTCCACTTTTTACCTCATTTCTCCTCTTTTTTCCTCTTTTTTCCTCTTTCCTCCTCCTTTCCCCTCTTTTTTCCTTTTTTCCTCTTTTTTCCTCACTCCTCTTATTTTTTCATCTTTCTTCCGCTTTTTTCCTCATTTCTCCTATTTTTTTCCTCTTTTTTCCTCTTTTCTCCCCTTTTTTCCTCTTCATTCCTTATTTCTACTCTTTTTTCCTCATTTCTCCACTTGTTTCTTCTTTTTTCCTCTTCATCCCTCCTTTCTCCTCTTTTTTCCTCTTTTTTCCTCATTTCGCCACTTTTTTCCTCTTTTTGCCTCTTTTTTCCTCTTATTCCCTCTTTTCTCCTCTTTTTTCCTCCTTTCTACTCCTTTTCCCTATTTTCCTCTTTCTTCCTCTTTTTTCTTCTTTTTACCTCGTTTTTCCTCTTTTCTCCTCCTGTCTCCTCTTTTTTCCTTTTTTCCTCTTTTTTCCTCATTTCTCCTCATTTTTCCTCTTTTTTCCTCTTTTCTCCTCTTTTTTCCACTTTTTCATCTTTTTTCTCTTTTTCCCTCATTTCTCCTTCTTTCTCCTATGTTTCCTCCTTTTTCCTCTTTAGCCCTCTTTCTCCTCATTTCTCCACTTTTTTCCACTTTTTTCCTCATTCCTCGTCATTTTTCCTCTTTTCACCTCTTTTTTCCTCTTTTTTCCACTTTTTCAACCTTTTTCCTCTTTCCTCCTCCTACCTATATTTATCGTCTTTATCCCTCTTTTCTCCTCATTTCTCCACTTTTTTCTTCTTTTTTCTCATTCTTCCACTTTTTTCCTCTTTTCTCCTCTTTTTTCCCTCCTTTTTCCTCTTTTCTCCTCTTTTTTCATCTTTTTTCCTCTTTACTCCTCTTTTTTCCTCATTTCTCTCTTTTTTCCTCATTTTTCCACTTTTTTCCTTATTTCTCCTCTTTTTTCCTCATTTTTCCTCTTTCCTCCTCCTTTCTCCTCTTTTTCCTTTTTTCCTCTTTTTTCCTCACTCCTCATATTTTGTCCTCTTATTTCCGCTTTTTTCCTCATTTCTCCTAAAAGAGATATAGCTTTCTTCGATTGAAACAAGGAATAAGGTTTGATTCATAGAATCAATGATTGTAGTTTGATTCAATGATTCAATGAATGCAGTTTGTTTCATTGAATGACAGCGTTAAGCTTGACACGTTGACTGAATGAGAATCGCTCTGCTCATTGAATTGATTAGTGCAGCCTTTTGCATTGTATGAACTTGTGCAGTTTCATACAATTCATCAGCTTGTTCAGTTTGTTTCATTGAAGCATTGAATAACGTTTAATTCACTGAATCAATCATTAAAGTTTGATTCAATGATTCAAGTATGCAGTTTTGTTTCATTGAAAAGAAGCGTTTAGCTTGACACATTGATTGAATGGGAGAAGCTCTACTCATTGAATTAACACGTGCAGTTTGGTGCACGGAGTGAATGTGTGCAGTTTGATTGAGACCATGTGAAATTGTGAGATTGAAAGAATGAGTAGCTGTATTCATGGAATTGACAAATGCAGATTGCTTCAGAACTAAATGTGTGCAAGGAATAAGATTTAATATATTGAATCAATGATTGTAGTTTGATTCAATGATTCATTGAATGCAGTTTGTTTCTCCACTTTTTTCCTCTTTTTTCCTAATTTCTCCAATTTTTCCTCTTTTTTCCACTTTTTCCTCATTTCTCCTCTTTTTTCCTCTTTTTTCCTCTTTCCTCCTCCTTTCCCCTCTTTTTTCCTTTTTTCCTCTTTTTTCGTCACTCCTCTTATTTTTTTCATCTTTCTTCCGCTTTTTTCCTCATTTCTCCTATTTTTTTCGTCTTTTTTCCTCTTTTCTCCCCTTTTTTCCTCATCATTCGTTATTTCTACTCTTTTCGCCTCTTTTTTTCCTCTTATTCCCTCTTTTCTCCTCTTTTTTCCTCCTTTCTACTCTTTTTCCCTATTTTCCTCTTTCTTCCTCTTTTTTCTTCTTTTTACCTCGTTTTTCCTCTTTTCTCCTCCTGTCTCCTCTTTTTTCCTTTTTTCCTCTTTTTTCCTCATTTCACCTCTTTTTTCCTCTTTTTTCCACTTTTTCAACCTTTTTCCTCTTTCCTCCTCCTTTCTCCTATTTTATCGTCTTTATCCCTCTTTTCTCCTCATTTCTCCACTTTTTTCTTCTTTTTTCTCATTCTTCCACTTTTTTCCTCTTTTCTCCTCTTTTTTCCCTCCTTTTTCCTCTTTTCTCCTCTTTTTTCATCTTTTTTCCTCTTTACTCCTCTTTTTTCCTCATTTCCCCTCTTTTTTCCTATTTTTTCCTCTTTTTTCCACTTTTTTCCTTATTTCTCCTCCTTTTTCCTCATTTTTCCTCTTTCCTCCTCCTTTCTCCTCTTTTCCTCTTTTTTCCTCACTCCTCATATTTTGTCCTCTTATTTCCGCTTTTTTCCTCATTTCTCCTAAAAGAGATATAGCTTTCTTCGATTGAAACAAGGAATAAGGTTTGATTCATAGAATCAATGATTGTAGTTTGATTCAATGATTCAATGAATGCAGTTTGTTTCATTGAATGACAGCGTTAAGCTTGACACGTTGACTGAATGAGAATCGCTCTGCTCATTGAATTGATTAGTGCAGCCTTTTGCATTGTATGAACTTGTGCAGTTTCGTACAATTCATCAGCTTGTTCAGTTTGTTTCATTGAAGCATTGAATAACGTTTAATTCACTGAATCAATCATTAAAGTTTGATTCAATGATTCAAGTATACAGTTTTGTTTCATTGAAAAGAAGCGTTTAGATTGACACATTGATTGAATGGGAGAAGCTCTACTCATTGAATTAACACGTGCAGTTTGGTGCACGGAGTGAATGTGTAAAGTTTGAATGAGACCATGTGAAATTGTGAGATTGAAAGAATGAGTAGCTGTATTCATGGAATTGACAAATGCAGATTGCTTCAGAACTAAATGTGTGCAATTTGTTTGATTGAATCAATGCGTGAAAAGTACCTCTACTCATTGAAGTATCATGAGCAAACTGTTTCCTTCAATGAACGAGTGTAGTAGGATTCACTAAATAAGTGAGTTAGGTTTGTTCGATTGAAACAATGAATAAGGTTTGCTTCATTGAATCAATGATTGTAGTTTCATGCAAACGATTCAATGAATGCGGTTTGTTTCATTAAATTAAATGAATTAAACTTAAACATTGAATTAATAACGACAGTTTGATTCATGTAGTGAACATGTGTAGATTGATAGATAGAATGCGTGAAACATGTGCCATTAAAAGAATGCGAGTATCTCTACTCATTGAGTAGAGGAGTGAAGCTTCTTTCACTGAATGAATGTATGCAGTTTTTTTAACGAAAAAAGAGGGATAGGTTTGTTCGATTAAAACAAGGAATACGGTTTGATTCATTGAATCAATGATTGTAGATTGATGCAAATGCTTCAATGAATGCAGTTTTTTTTCATTAAATTGAATGAATTAAATAGACACATTGAATTAATAGGGGCAGTTTGGTTCATGCAGTGTGTAGTTTGATCGAGACAATGCGTGAAACTTGTGACATTGAATGAATGAGTAGCTGTATTCATGGAAATGACAAATACAGATTCCTTCATGAAGTAAATGTGTGCAATTTGTGTGATTGAATCAATGCGTTAAGAGTACCTCTACTCATTGAATTATCATGAGCAAACTGTACGAGTGTAGTAGGATTCACTGAATAAGTGAGTTAGGTTTGTTCGATTGAAATAATGAGTAAGGTTTGCTTCATTGAATCAGTGATTGTAGTTTGATTCAATGATTCAAGGACTGCAGTTTGTTTAAATTGAATCAATTAAACTTACAGAGTGAATAAATAACGACAGTTTGGTTCATGTAATGAACATGTATAGATTGAAAGATAAAATGCGTGAAACTTGTGCCATTGAAAGAATGAGAGTAGCTCTACTCATTGAATAGACAAGTGAAGCCTCTTTCATTGAATGAACGTATACAGTTCACTAAAAAAAAGAGATAGTTTTGTTCGATTGAAACAAGGAATAAGATTTGATACATTGAATCAATGATTGTAGCTTGATTCAATGATTCAATGAATGCAGTTTGTTTCTCCACTTTTTTCTTCTTTTTTCCTCATTTCTCCTACTTTTCCTCTTTTTTCCACTTTTTACCTCATTTCTCCTCTTTTTTCCTCTTTTTCCCTTTTTTCCTCACTCCTCTTATTTTTTCATCTTTTTCCGCTTTTTTCCTCATTTCTCCTATTTTTTTCCTCTTTTTTCCTCTTTTCTCCCCTTTTTTCTCTTCATTCCTTATTTCTACTCTTTTTTCCTCTTTTTCCCTCATTTCTTCTCTTTTTCCCTGATTTCTCCTCTTATTTCCTCTTTATTCCTCTTTTTTCCCCTTTTCTCCTCCTGTCTCCTCTTCTTTCCATTTTTCCTCTTTTTCCCTCTTTTCTCCCCCTCTTTTCCTCTTCATTCCTTATTTCTACTCTTTTTTCCTCTTTGTTCCTCATTTCTCCACTTGTTTCTTCTTTTTTCCTCTTCATCCCTCCTTTCTCCACTTTTTTCCACTTTTTAACTCATTTCTCCTCTTTTTTCCTCTTTTTTCCTCACTCCTCTTATTTTGTCGTCTTATTTCCGCTTTTTTCCTCATTTCTCCTAAAAGAGATATAGCTTTCTTCGATTGAAACAAGGAATAAGGTTTGATTCATAGAATCAATGATTGTAGTTTGATTCAATGATTCAAGGAGTGCAGTTTGTTTAAATTGAATCAATTAAACTTACATATTGAATTAATACCGACAGTTTGGTTCATGTAAAGAACATGTATAGATTGAAAGATAAAATGCGTGAAACTTGTGCCATTGAAAGAATGAGAGTAGCTCTACTCATTGAATAGACAAGTGAAGCCTCTTTCATTGAATGAACGTATACAGTTCACTCAAAAAAGATAGTTTTGTTCGATTGAAACAAGGAATAAGATTTAATATATTGAATCAATGATTGTAGATTTATTCAATGATTCATTGAATGCAGTTTGTTTCTCCACTTTTTTCCTCTTTTTTCCTAATTTCTCCTATTTTTTCCTCTTTTTTCCACTTTTTACCTCATTTCTCCTCTTTTTTGCTCTTTTTTCCTCTTTCCTCCTCCTTTCCCCTCTTTTTTCCTTTTTTCCTCTTTTTTCCTCACTCCTCTTATTTTTTCATCTTTCTTCCGCTTTTTTCCTCATTTCTCCTATTTTCTTCGTCTTTTTTCCTCTTTTCTCCCCTTTTTTCCTCTTCATTCCTTATTTCTACTCTTTTTTCCTCATTTCTCCACTTGTTTCTTCTTTTTTCCTCTTCATCCCTCCTTTCTCCTCTTTTTTCCTCTTTTTTCCTAATTTCGCCACTTTTTTCCTCTTTTCGCCTCTTTTTTCCTCTTATTCCCTCTTTTCTCCTCTTTTTTCCTCCTTTCTACTCTTTTTCCCTATTTTCCTCTTTCTTCCTCTTTTTTCTTCTTTTTACCTCGTTTTTCCTCTTTTCTCCTCCTGTCTCCTCTTTTTTCCTTTTATCCTCTTTTTTCCTCATTTCTCCTCATTTTTCCTCTTTTTACCTCTTTTCTCCTCTTTTTTCCAATTTTTCATCTTTTTTCTCTTTTTTCCTCATTTCTCCTTCTTTCTCCTATGTTTCCTCCTTTTTCCTCTTTATACCTCTTTCTCCTCATTTCTCCACTTTTTTCCACTTTTTTCCTCATTCCTCGTCATTTTTCCTCTTTTCACCTCTTTTTTCCTCTTTTTTCCACTTTTTCAACCTTTTTCCTCTTTCCTCCTCCTTTCTCCTATTTTATCGTCTTTATCCCTCTTTTCTCCTCATTTCTCCACTTTTTTCTTCTTTTTTCTCATTCTTCCACTTTTTTCCTCTTTTCTCCTCTTTTTCCCCTCCTTTTTCCTCTTTTCTCCTCTTTTTTCATCTTTTTTCCTCTTTACTCCTCTTTTTTCCTCATTTCCCCTCTTTTTTCCTATTTTTTCCTCTTTTTTCCACATTTTTCCTTATTTCTCCTCCTTTTTCCTCATTTTTCCTCTTTCCTCCTCCTTTCTCCTCTTTTCCTCTTTTTTCCTCACTCCTCATATTTTGTCCTCTTATTTCCGCTTTTTTCCTCATTTCTCCTAGAAGAGATATAGCTTTCTTCGATTGAAACAAGGAATAAGGTTTGATTGATAGAATCAATGATTGTAGTTTGATTCAATGATTCAATGAATGCAGTTTGTTTCATTGAATGACAGCGTTAAGCTTGACACGTTGACTGAATGAGAATCGCTCTGCTCATTGAATTGATTAGTGCAGCCTTTTGCATTGTATGAACATGTGCAGTTTCATACAATTCATCAGCTTGTTCAGTTTGTTTCATTGAAGCATTGAATAACGTTTAATTCACTGAATCAATCATTAAAGTTTGATTCAATGATTCAAGTATGCAGTTTTGTTTCATTGAAAAGAAGCGTTTAGATTGACACATTGATTGAATGGGAGAAGCTCTACTCATTGAATTAACACGTGCAAATTGTGAGATTGAAAGAATGAGTAGCTGTATTCATGGAATTGACAAATGCAGATTGCTTCAGAACTAAATGTGTGCAATTTGTGTGATTGAATCAATGCGTTAAGAGTACCTCTACTCATTGAATTATCATGAGCAAACTGTTTCCTTGAATGAACGAGTGTAGTGGTTTTCACTGAATAAGTGAATTATGTTTGTTCGATTAAAACAATGAATAAGGTTTGCTTCATTGAATCAGTGATTGTAGTTTGATTCAATGATTCAATGAATGCAGTTTGTTTCTCCACTTTTTTCCTCTTTTTTCCTCATTTCTCCTATTTTTTCCTCTTTTTTCCACTTTTTACCTCATTTCTCCACTTTTTCCTCTTTTTTTCCTCTTTCCTCCCCCTTTTTTCCTCTTCATTCCTTATTTCTCCTCTTTTTTCCTCTTTTTTCCTCATTCCTCCTCCTATCTCCTCTTTTTTCCTTTTTTCCTCTTTTTCCTCTTTTTTCCTCTTTCCTCCCCCTTTTTTCCTCTTCATTCCTTGAATAACGTTTAATTCACTGAATCAATCATTAAAGTTTGATTCAATGATTCAAGTATGCAGTTTTGTTTCATTGAAAAGAAGCGTTGAGCTTGACACATTGATTGAATGGGAGAAGCTCTACTCATTGAATTAACACGTGCAGTTTGGTGCACGGAGTGAATATGTGCAGTTTGATTGAGACAATGTGAAATTGTGAGATTGAAAGAATGAGCAGCTGTATTCATGGAATTGACAAATGCAGATTGCTTCAGAACTAAATGTGTGCAATTTGTTTGATTGAATCAATGCGTTAAAAGTACCTTTACTCATTGAAGTATCATGAGCAAACTGTTTCCTTCAATGAACGAGTGTAGTAGGATTCACTAAATAAGTGAGTTAGGTTTGTTCGATTAAAACAATGAATAAGGTTTGCTTCATTGAGTCAATGATTGTAGTTTCATGCAAATGATTCAATGAATGCAGTTTGTTTCATTAAATTAATTGAATTAAACTTACACAGTGAATTAATAACGACAGTTTGGTTCATGTAATGAACATGTATAGATTGAAAGATAAAATGCGTGAAACTTGTGCCATTAAAAGAATGAGAGTATCTCTACTCATTGAGTAGAGGAGTGAAGCTTCTTTCACTGAATGAATATATGCAGTTTTCTTTAACGAAAAAAGAGGGATAGGTTTGTTCGATTAAAACAAGGACGACGGTTTGACTCATTGAATCAATGATTGTAGATTGATGCAAATGCTTCAATGAATGCAGTTTTTTTCATTAAATTGAATGAATTAAATAGACACATTGAATTAATAAGGGCAGTTTGGTTCATGCAGTGTGTAGTTTGATCGAGACAATGCGTGAAACTTGTGACATTGAATGAATGAGTAGTTGTATTCATGGAAATGACAAATACAGATTGCTTCATGAAGTAAATGTGTGCAATTTGTGTGATTGAATCAATGCGTTAAGAGTACCTCTACTCATTGAATTATCATGAGCAAACTGTTTCCTTGAATGAACGAGTGTAGTAGTTTTCACTGAAGAAGTGAATTATGTTTGTTCGATTGAAACAATGAATAAGGTTTGCTTCATTGAATCAGTGATTGTAGTTTGATTCAATGATTCAAGGAGTGCAGTTTGTTTAAATTGAATCAATTAAACTTACACAGTGAATTAATAACGACAGATTGGTTCATGCAATGAACATGTATCGATTGAAAGATAAAATGCGTGAAACTTGTGCCATTGAAAGAATGAGAGTAGCTCTACTCATTGAATAGACAAGTGAAGCCTCTTTCATTGAATGAACGTATACAGTTCACTAAAAAAAAAAGATAGTTTTGTTCGATTGAAACAAGGAATAAGATTTGATATATTGACTCAATGATTGTAGTTTAATTCAATGATTCAATGAATGCAGTTTGTTTCTCCACTTTTTTCCTCTTTTTTCCTCATTTCTCCTATTTTTTCCTCTTTTTTCCACTTTTTACCTCATTTCTCCTCTTTTTCCTCTTTTTTCCTCTTTCCTCCCCCTTTTTTCCTCTTCATTCCTTATTTCTCCTCTTTTTTCCTCTTTTTTCCTCATTCCTCCTCCTTTCTCCTCTTTTTTCCTTTTTTCCTCTTTTTCCTCTTTTTTCCTCTTTCCTCCCCCTTTTTTCCTCTTCATTCCTTGAATAACGTTTAATTCACTGAATCAATCATTAAAGTTTGATTCAATGATTCAAGTATGCAGTTTTGTTTCATTGAAAAGAAGCGTTTAGCTTGACACATTGATTGAATGGGAGAAGCTCTACTCATTGAATTAACACGTGCAGTTTGGTGCACGGAGTGAATGTGTGCAGTTTGGTTGAGACAATGTGAAATTGTGAGATTGAAAGAATGAGTAGCTGTATTCATGGAATTGACAAATGCAGATTGCTTCAGAACTAAATGTGTGCAATTTGTTTGATTGAATCAATGCGTTAAAAGTACCTCTACTCATTGAAGTATCATGAGCAAACTGTTTCCTTCCAGGAACGAGTGTAGTAGGATTCACTAAATAAGTGAGTTAGGTTTGTTCGATTGAAACAATGAATAAGGTTTGCTTCATTGAAACAGTGATTGTAGTTTGATTCAATGATTCAAGGAGTGCAGTTTGTTTAAATTGAATCAAATAAACTTACACAGTGAATTAATAACCGACAGTTTGGTTCATGTAATGAACATGTATAGATTGAAAGATAAAATGCGTGAAACTTGTGCTATTAATAGAATGAGAGTATCTCTACTCATTGAGTAGAGGAGTGAAGCTTCTTTCACTGAATGAATGTATGCAGTGTTTTTAACGAAAAAAGAGGGATAGTTTTGTTTGATTGAAACAAGGAATAAGATTTGATATATTGAATCAATGATTGTAGTTTGATTCAATGATTCAATGAATGCAGTTTGTTTCTCCACTTTTTTCCTCTTTTTCCTCATTTCTCCTATTTTTTCCTCTTTTTTCCACTTTTTACCTCATTTCTCCTTTTTTCCTCTTTTTTCCTCTTTCCTCCTCCTTTCTCCTCTTTTTTCCTTTTTTCCTCTTTTCCTCTTTTTTCCTCTTTCCTCCTCCTTTTTTCCTCTTCATTCCTTATTTCTACTCTTTTTCCTCTTTTTTCCTCATTTCTCCACTTGTTTCTTCTTTTTTCCTCTTCATCCCTCCTTTCTCCTCTTTTTTCCTCTTTTTTCCTAATTTCGCCACTTTTTTCCTCTTTTCTCCTCTTTTTTCCTCTTATTCCGTCTTTTCTCCTCTTTTTTCCTCCTTTCTACTCTTTTTCCCTATTTTCCTCTTTCTTCCTCTTTTTTCTTCTTTTTACCTCGTTTTTCCTCTTTTCTCCTCCTGGCTGCTCTTTTTTCCTTTTTTCCTCTTTTTCTCTCATTTCTCCTCTATTTTCCACTTTTTCATCTTTTTTTCTCTTTTTTCCTCATTTCTCCTTCTTTCTCCTATGTTTCCTCCTTTTTCCTCTTTATCCCTTCTTTTCTGCTCATTTCTCCACTGTTTTCCACTTTTATCCTCATTCCTCGTCATTTTTCCTCTTTACACCTCTGTTTTCCTCTTTTTTCCACTTTTTCAACCTTTTTCCTCTTTCCTCCTCCTTTCTCCTCTTTTCTCCTTTTTTCCTCTTTTTCCTCTTTTTTCCTCTTTCCTCCCCCTTTTTTCCTCTTCATTCCTTATTTCTACTCTTTTTTCCTCATTTCTCCACTTGCTTCTTCTTTTTCCCTCTTCATCCCTCCTTTCTCCTCTTTTTTCCTCTTTTTTCCTAATTCGGCACTTTTTTCCTCTTTTCTCCTCTTTTTTCCTCTTATTCCCTCTTTTCTCCTCTTTTTTCCTCCTTTCTACTCTTTTTCCCGATTTTCCTCTTTCTTCCTCTTTTTTCTTCTTTTTACCTCGGTTTTCCTCTTTTCTCCTCCTGTCTCCTCTTTTTTCATTTTTTCCTCTTTTTCCCTCATTTCTCCTCTATTTTCCACTTTTTCATCTTTTTTTCTCTTTTTTCCTCATGTATCCTTCTTTCTCCTATGTTTCCTCCTTTTTCCTCTTTATCCCTTCTTTTCTCCTCATTTCTCCACTGTTTTCCACTTTTTTCCTCATTCCTCGTCATTTTTCCTCTTTTCACCTCTTTTTTCCTCTTTCCTCCTCCTTTCTCCTCTTATTTCCTTTTTCCTCTTTTTCCTCTTTTTTCCTCTTCCCTCCCCCTTTTTTCCTCTTCATTCCTTATTTCTCCTCTTTTTTCCTCTTTTTTCCTCTTTCCTCCTCCTTTCTCCTCTTTTTCCTTTTTTCCTCTTTTTTCCTCACTCCTCATATTTTGTCCTCTTATTTCCGCTTTGTTCCTCATTTCTCCTAAAAGAGATGTAGATTTCTTCGATTGAAACAAGGAATAAGGTTTGATTCATACAATCAATGATTGTAGTTTGATTCAATGATTCAATGAATGCAGTTTGTTTCATTCAATGACAGCGTTAAGCTTGACACGTTGACTGAATGAGAATCGCTCTGCTCATTGAATTGATTAGTGCAGCCTTTTGCATTGTATGAACTTGTGCAGTTTCATACAATTCATCAGCTTGTTCAGTTTGTTTCATTGAAGCATTGAATAACGTTTAATTCACTGAATCAATCATTAAAGTTTGATTCAATGATTCAAGTATGCAGTTTTGTTTCATTGAAAAGAAGCGTTTAGCTTGACACATTGATTGAATGGGAGAAGCTCTACTCATTGAATTAACACGTGCAGTTTGGAGCATGGAGTGAATGTGTGCAGTTTGATTGAGACAATGTGAAATTGTGAGATTGAGTAGCTGTATTCATGGAATTGACAAATGCAGATTGCTTCAGAACTAAATGTGTGCAATTTGTTTGATTGAATCAATGTGTTATAAGTACCTCTACTCATTGAAGTATCATGAGCAAACTGTTTCCTTCAATGAACGAGTGTAGTAGGATTCACTAAATAAGTGAGTTAGGTTTGTTCGATTAAAACCATGAATAAGGTTTGCTTCATTGAATCAATGATTGTCGTTTCATGCAAATGATTCAATGAATGCAGTTTGTTTCATTAATTAAATGAATTAAACTTAAACATTGAATTAATAACGACAGTTTGATTCATGTAGTGAACATGTGTAGATTGATAGATAGAATGCGTGAAACTTGTGCCATTAAAAGAATGAGAGTATCTCTACTCATTGAGTAGAGGAGTGAAGCTTCTTTCACTGAATGAATGTATGCAGTTTTTTTTAACGAAAAAAGAGGGATAGGTTTGTTCGATTAAAACAAGGACTATGGTTTGATTCATTGAATCAATGATTGTAGATTGATGCAAATTCTTCAATGAATGCAGTTTTTGTCATTAAATTGAATGAATTAAATAGACGCATTGAATTAATAGGGGCAGTTTGGTTCATGCAGTGTGTAGTTTGATCGAGACAATGCGTGAAAGTTGTGACATCGAATGAATGAGTAGCTGTATTCATGGAAATGACAAATAGAGATTGCTTCATGAAGTAAATGTGTGCAATTTGTGTGATTGAATCAATGCGTTAAGAGTACCTCTACTCATTGAATTATCATGAGCAAACTGTTTCCTTGAATGAACGAGTGTAGTAGTTTTCACTGAATAAGTGAATTATGTTTGTTCGGTTGAAACAATGAATAAGGTTTGCTTCATTGAATCAGTGATTGTAGTTTGATTCAATGATTCAAGGAGTGCAGTTTGTTTAAATTGAATCAATTAAACTTACACAGTGAATTAATAACGACAGATTGGTTCATGCAATGAACATGTATCGATTGAAAGATAAAATGCGTGAAACTTGTGCCATTGAAAGCATGAGAGTAGCTCTACTCATTGAATAGACAAGTGAAGCCTCTTTCATTGAATGAACGTATTCAGTTCACTAAAAAAAGAGATATATTGATATATTGAATCAATGATTGTAGTTTGATTCAATGATTCAATGAATGCAGTTTGTTTCTCCACTTTTTTCCTCTTTTCTCCCTCATTTCTCCTATTTTTTTCCTCTTTTTTCCACTTTTTACCCCATTTCTCCTCCTTTTTCCTCTTTTTTCCTCTTTCCTCCTCCTTTCTCCTCTTTTTTCCTTTTTTCCTCTTTTTCCTCTTTTTTCCTCTTTCCTCCACCTTTTTTCCTCTTCATTCCTTATTTCTACTCTTTTTTCCTCTTTTTTCCTCATTTCTCCACTTGTTTCTTCTTTTTTCCTCTTCATCCCTCCTTTCTCCTCTTTTTTCCTCTTTTTTCCTTTTCCCTATTTTCCTCTTTCTTCCTCTTTTTTCTTCTTTTTACCTCGTTTTTCCTCTTTTCTCCTCCTGTCTCCTCTTTCTTCCTTTTTTCCTCTTTTTTCCTCATTTCTCCTCATTTTCCCTCTTTTTTCCTCTTTTCACCTCTTTTTTCCACTTTTTCATCTTTTTCTCTCTTTTTTCCTCATTTCTCCTTCTTTCTCCTATGTTTCCTCCTTTTTCCTCTTTATTCCTCTTTCTCCTCATTTCTCCAATTTTTACCACTGTTTTCCTCATTCCTCGTCATTTTTCCTCTTTTCACCTCTTTTTTCCTCTTTTTTCCACTTTATCAACCTTTTTCCTCTTTCCTCCTCCTTTCTCCTATTTTATCGTCTTTATCCCTCTTTTCTCCTCATTTCTCCACCTTTTTCTTCTTTTTTCTCATTCTTCCACTTTTTTCCTCTTTTCTCCTCTTTTTTCCCTCCTTTTTCCTCTTTTCTCCTCTTTTTCATCTTTTTTACTCTTTACTCCTCTTTTTTCCTCATTTCCCCTCTTTTTTCCTATTTTTTCCTCTTTTTTCCACTTTTTCCATATTTCTCCTTCTTTTTGCTCATTTTTCTTCTTTCCTCCTCCTATGTCCTTTTTCATTTTTTCCTCTTTTTTCCTCACTCCTCATATTTGTCCTCTTATTTCCGCTTTGTTCCTCATTTCTCCTAAAAGAGATGTAGATTTCTTCGATTGAAACAAGGAATAAGGTTTGATTCATAGAATCAATGATTGTAGTTTGATTCAATGATTCAATGAATGCAGTTTGTTTCGTTGAATGACAGCGTTAAGCTTGACACGTTGACTGAATGAGAATCGCTCTGTTCATTGAATTGATTAGTGCAGCCTTTTGCATTGTATGAACTTGTGCAGTTTCATACAATTCATCAGCTTGTTCAGTTTGTTTCATTGAAGCATTGAATAACGTTTAATTCACTGAATCAATCATTAAAGTTTGATTCAATGATTCAAGTGTGCAGTTTTGTTTCATTGAAAAGAAGCGTTTAGCTTGACACATTGATTGAATGGGAGAAGCTCTACTCATTGAATTAACACGTGCAGTTTGGTGCACGGAGTGAATGTGTGCAGTTTGATTGAGACAATGTGAAATTGTGAGATTGAAAGAATGAGTAGCTGTATTCATGGAATTGACAAATGCAGATTGCTTCAGAACTAAATGTGTGCAATTTGTTTGATTGAATCAATGCGTTAAAAGTACCTCTACTCATTGAAGTATCATGAGCAAACTGTTTCCTTCAATGAACGAGTGTAGTAGGATTCACTAAATAAGTGAGTTAGGTTTGTTCGATTGAAACAATGAATAAGGTTTGCTTCATTGAATCAATGATTGTAGTTTCATGCAAATGATTCAATGAATGCAGTTTGTTTCATTAATTAAATGAATTAAACTTAAACATTGAATTAATAACGACAGTTTGATTCATGTAGTGAACATGTGTAGATTGATAGATAGAATGCGTGAAACTTGTGCCATTAAAAGAATGAGAGTATCTCTACTCTTTGAGTAGAGGAGTGAAGCTTCTTACACTGAATGAATGTATGCAGTTTTTTTAACGAAAAAAGAGGGATAGGTTTGTTCAATTAAAACAAGGACTACGGTTTGATTCATAGAATCAATGATTGTAGTTTGATTCAATGATTCAATGAATGCAGTTTTTTTCATTAAATTGAATGAATTAAATAGACACATTGAATTAATAGGGGCAGTTTGGTTCATGCAGTGTGTAGTTTGATCGAGACAATGCGTGAAACTTGTGACATTGAATGAATGAGTAGCTGTATTCATGGAAATGACAAATACAGAGTGCTTCATGAAGTAAATGTGTGCAATTTGTGTGATTGAATCAATGCGTTAAGAGTACCTCTACTCATTGAATTATCATGAGCAAACTGTTTCCTTGAATGAACGAGTGTAGTAGTTTTCACTGAATAAGTGAATTATGTTTGTTCGATTGAAACAATGAATAAGGTTTGCTTCATTGAATCAGTGATTGTAGTTTGATTCAATGATTCAAGGAGTGCAGTTTGTTTAAATTGAATCAATTGAACTTACATATTGAATTAATAACGACAGTTTGGTTCATGTAATGAACATGTATAGATTGAAAGATAAAATGCATGAAACTTGTGCCATTGAAAGAATGAGAGTAGCTCTACTCATTGAATAGACAAGTGAAGCCTCTTTCAATGAATGAACGTATACAGTTCACTAAAAAAAAGAGATAGTTTTGTTCGATTGAAACAAGGAATAAGATTTGATATATTGATTCAATGATTGTAGTTTGATTCAATGATTCAATTAATGCAGTTTGTTTCTCCACTTTTTTCCTCTTTTTTCCTCATTTCTCCTATTTTTTCCTCTTTTTTCCACTTTTTACCTCATTTCTCCTCTTTTTTCCTCTTTTTTCTTCTTTCCTCCTCCTTTCTCCTCTTTTCTCCTTTTTTCCTCTTTTTCCTCTTTTTTCCTCTTTCCTCCCCCTTTTTTCCTCTTCATTCCTTATTTCTACTCTTTTTTCCTCATTTCTCCACTTGCTTCTTCTTTTTTCCTCTTCATCCCTCCTTTCTCCTCTTTTTTCCTCTTTTTTCCTAATTCGGCACTTTTTTCCTCTTTTCTCCTCTTTTTTCCTCTTATTCCCTCTTTTCTCCTGTTTTTTCCTCCTTTCTACTCTTTTTCCCTATTTTCCTCTTTCTTCCTCTTTTTTCTTCTTTTTACCTCGTTTTTCCTCTTTTCTCCTCCTGTCTCCTCTTTTTTCCTTTTTTCCTCTATTTCCCTCATTTCTCCTCTATTTTCCACTTTTTCATCTTTTTTTCTCTTTTTTCCTCATGTATCCTTCTTTCTCCTATGTTTCCTCCTTTTTCATCTTTATCCCTTCTTTTCTCCTCATTTCTCCACTGTTTTCCACTTTTTTCCTCATTCCTCGTCATTTTTCCTCTTTTCACCTCTTTTTTCCTCTTTCCTCCTCCTTTCTCCTCTTATTTCCTTTTTCCTCTTTTTCCTCCTTTTTTCCTCTTCCCTCCCCCTTTTTTCCTCTTCATTCCTTATTTCTCCTCTTTTTTCCTCTTTTTTCCTCTTTCCTCCTCCTTTCTCCTCTTTTTCCTTTTTTCCTCTTTTTTCCTCACTCCTCATATTTTGTCCTCTTATTTCCGCTTTGTTCCTCATTTCTCCTAAAAGAGATGTAGCTTTCTTCGATTGAAACAAGGAATAAGGTTTGATTCATAGAATCAATGATTGTAGTTTGATTCAATGATTCAATGAATGCAGTTTGTTTCATTGTATGACAGCGTTAAGCTTGACACGTTGACTGAATGAGAATCGCTCTGCTCATTGAATTGATTAGTGCAGCCTTTTGCATTGTATGAACTTGTGCAGTTTCATACAATTCATCAGCTTGTTCAGTTTGTTTCATTGAAGCATTGAATAACGTTTAATTCACTGAATCAATCATTAAAGTTTGATTCAATGATTCAAGTATGCAGTTTTGTTTCATTGAAAAGAAGCGTTTAGCTTGACACATTGATTGAATGGGAGAAGCTCTACTCATTGAATTAACACGTGCAGTTTGGTGCACGGAGTGAATGTGTGCAGTTTGATTGAGACAATGTGAAATTGTGAGATTGAAAGAATGAGTAGCTGTATTCATGGAATTGACAAATGCAGATTGCTTCAGAACTAAATGTGTGCAATTTGTTTGATTGAATCAATGTGTTATAAGTACCTCTACTCATTGAAGTATCATGAGCAAACTGTTTCCTTCAATGAACGAGTGTAGTAGGATTCACTAAATAAGTGAGTTAGGTTTGTTCGATTAAAACCATGAATAAGGTTTGCTTCATTGAATCAATGATTGTCGTTTCATGCAAATGATTCAATGAATGCAGTTTGTTTCATTAATTAAATGAATTAAACTTAAACATTGAATTAATAACGACAGTTTGATTCATGTAGTGAACATGTGTAGATTGATAGATAGAATGCGTGAAACTTGTGCCATTAAAAGAATGAGAGTATCTCTACTCATTGAGTAGAGGAGTGAAGCTTCTTTCACTGAATGAATGTATGCAGTTTTTTTTAACGAAAAAAGAGGGATAGGTTTGTTCGATTAAAACAAGGACTATGGTTTGATTCATTGAATCAATGATTGTAGATTGATGCAAATTCTTCAATGAATGCAGTTTTTGTCATTAAATTGAATGAATTAAATAGACGCATTGAATTAATAGGGGCAGTTTGGTTCATGCAGTGTGTAGTTTGATCGAGACAATGCGTGAAAGTTGTGACATCGAATGAATGAGTAGCTGTATTCATGGAAATGACAAATAGAGATTGCTTCATGAAGTAAATGTGTGCAATTTGTGTGATTGAATCAATGCGTTAAGAGTACCTCTACTCATTGAATTATCATGAGCAAACTGTTTCCTTGAATGAACGAGTGTAGTAGTTTTCACTGAATAAGTGAATTATGTTTGTTCGGTTGAAACAATGAATAAGGTTTGCTTCATTGAATCAGTGATTGTAGTTTGATTCAATGATTCAAGGAGTGCAGTTTGTTTAAATTGAATCAATTAAACTTACACAGTGAATTAATAACGACAGATTGGTTCATGCAATGAACATGTATCGATTGAAAGATAAAATGCGTGAAACTTGTGCCATTGAAAGAATGAGAGTAGCTCTACTCATTGAATAGACAAGTGAAGCCTCTTTCATTGAATGAACGTATTCAGTTCACTAAAAAAAGAGATATATTGATATATTGAATCAATGATTGTAGTTTGATTCAATGATTCAATGAATGCAGTTTGTTTCTCCACTTTTTTCCTCTTTTCTCCCTCATTTCTCCTATTTTTTTCCTCTTTTTTCCACTTTTTACCCCATTTCTCCTCCTTTTTCCTCTTTTTTCCTCTTTCCTCCTCCTTTCTCCTCTTTTTTCCTTTTTTCCTCTTTTTCCTCTTTTTTCCTCTTTCCTCCACCTTTTTTCCTCTTCATTCCTTATTTCTACTCTTTTTTCCTCTTTTTTCCTCATTTCTCCACTTGTTTCTTCTTTTTTCCTCTTCATCCCTCCTTTCTCCTCTTTTTTCCTCTTTTTTCCTTTTCCCTATTTTCCTCTTTCTTCCTCTTTTTTCTTCTTTTTACCTCGTTTTTCCTCTTTTCTCCTCCTGTCTCCTCTTTCTTCCTTTTTTCCTCTTTTTTCCTCATTTCTCCTCATTTTCCCTCTTTTTTCCTCTTTTCACCTCTTTTTTCCACTTTTTCATCTTTTTCTCTCTTTTTTCCTCATTTCTCCTTCTTTCTCCTATGTTTCCTCCTTTTTCCTCTTTATTCCTCTTTCTCCTCATTTCTCCAATTTTTACCACTGTTTTCCTCATTCCTCGTCATTTTTCCTCTTTTCACCTCTTTTTTCCTCTTTTTTCCACTTTATCAACCTTTTTCCTCTTTCCTCCTCCTTTCTCCTATTTTATCGTCTTTATCCCTCTTTTCTCCTCATTTCTCCACCTTTTTCTTCTTTTTTCTCATTCTTCCACTTTTTTCCTCTTTTCTCCTCTTTTTTCCCTCCTTTTTCCTCTTTTCTCCTCTTTTTCATCTTTTTTACTCTTTACTCCTCTTTTTTCCTCATTTCCCCTCTTTTTTCCTATTTTTTCCTCTTTTTTCCACTTTTTCCATATTTCTCCTTCTTTTTGCTCATTTTTCTTCTTTCCTCCTCCTATGTCCTTTTTCATTTTTTCCTCTTTTTTCCTCACTCCTCATATTTGTCCTCTTATTTCCGCTTTGTTCCTCATTTCTCCTAAAAGAGATGTAGATTTCTTCGATTGAAACAAGGAATAAGGTTTGATTCATAGAATCAATGATTGTAGTTTGATTCAATGATTCAATGAATGCAGTTTGTTTCGTTGAATGACAGCGTTAAGCTTGACACGTTGACTGAATGAGAATCGCTCTGTTCATTGAATTGATTAGTGCAGCCTTTTGCATTGTATGAACTTGTGCAGTTTCATACAATTCATCAGCTTGTTCAGTTTGTTTCATTGAAGCATTGAATAACGTTTAATTCACTGAATCAATCATTAAAGTTTGATTCAATGATTCAAGTGTGCAGTTTTGTTTCATTGAAAAGAAGCGTTTAGCTTGACACATTGATTGAATGGGAGAAGCTCTACTCATTGAATTAACACGTGCAGTTTGGTGCACGGAGTGAATGTGTGCAGTTTGATTGAGACAATGTGAAATTGTGAGATTGAAAGAATGAGTAGCTGTATTCATGGAATTGACAAATGCAGATTGCTTCAGAACTAAATGTGTGCAATTTGTTTGATTGAATCAATGCGTTAAAAGTACCTCTACTCATTGAAGTATCATGAGCAAACTGTTTCCTTCAATGAACGAGTGTAGTAGGATTCACTAAATAAGTGAGTTAGGTTTGTTCGATTGAAACAATGAATAAGGTTTGCTTCATTGAATCAATGATTGTAGTTTCATGCAAATGATTCAATGAATGCAGTTTGTTTCATTAATTAAATGAATTAAACTTAAACATTGAATTAATAACGACAGTTTGATTCATGTAGTGAACATGTGTAGATTGATAGATAGAATGCGTGAAACTTGTGCCATTAAAAGAATGAGAGTATCTCTACTCTTTGAGTAGAGGAGTGAAGCTTCTTACACTGAATGAATGTATGCAGTTTTTTTAACGAAAAAAGAGGGATAGGTTTGTTCAATTAAAACAAGGACTACGGTTTGATTCATAGAATCAATGATTGTAGTTTGATTCAATGATTCAATGAATGCAGTTTTTTTCATTAAATTGAATGAATTAAATAGACACATTGAATTAATAGGGGCAGTTTGGTTCATGCAGTGTGTAGTTTGATCGAGACAATGCGTGAAACTTGTGACATTGAATGAATGAGTAGCTGTATTCATGGAAATGACAAATACAGAGTGCTTCATGAAGTAAATGTGTGCAATTTGTGTGATTGAATCAATGCGTTAAGAGTACCTCTACTCATTGAATTATCATGAGCAAACTGTTTCCTTGAATGAACGAGTGTAGTAGTTTTCACTGAATAAGTGAATTATGTTTGTTCGATTGAAACAATGAATAAGGTTTGCTTCATTGAATCAGTGATTGTAGTTTGATTCAATGATTCAAGGAGTGCAGTTTGTTTAAATTGAATCAATTGAACTTACATATTGAATTAATAACGACAGTTTGGTTCATGTAATGAACATGTATAGATTGAAAGATAAAATGCATGAAACTTGTGCCATTGAAAGAATGAGAGTAGCTCTACTCATTGAATAGACAAGTGAAGCCTCTTTCAATGAATGAACGTATACAGTTCACTAAAAAAAAGAGATAGTTTTGTTCGATTGAAACAAGGAATAAGATTTGATATATTGATTCAATGATTGTAGTTTGATTCAATGATTCAATTAATGCAGATTGTTTCTCCACTTTTTTCCTCTTTTTTCCTCATTTCTCCTATTTTTTCCTCTTTTTTCCACTTTTTACCTCATTTCTCCTCTTTTTTCCTCTTTTTTCTTCTTTCCTCCTCCTTTCTCCTCTTTTCTCCTTTTTTCCTCTTTTTCCTCTTTTTTCCTCTTTCCTCCCCCTTTTTTCCTCTTCATTCCTTATTTCTACTCTTTTTTCCTCATTTCTCCACTTGCTTCTTCTTTTTTCCTCTTCATCCCTCCTTTCTCCTCTTTTTTCCTCTTTTTTCCTAATTCGGCACTTTTTTCCTCTTTTCTCCTCTTTTTTCCTCTTATTCCCTCTTTTCTCCTGTTTTTTCCTCCTTTCTACTCTTTTTCCCTATTTTCCTCTTTCTTCCTCTTTTTTCTTCTTTTTACCTCGTTTTTCCTCTTTTCTCCTCCTGTCTCCTCTTTTTTCCTTTTTTCCTCTATTTCCCTCATTTCTCCTCTATTTTCCACTTTTTCATCTTTTTTTCTCTTTTTTCCTCATGTATCCTTCTTTCTCCTATGTTTCCTCCTTTTTCATCTTTATCCCTTCTTTTCTCCTCATTTCTCCACTGTTTTCCACTTTTTTCCTCATTCCTCGTCATTTTTCCTCTTTTCACCTCTTTTTTCCTCTTTCCTCCTCCTTTCTCCTCTTATTTCCTTTTTCCTCTTTTTCCTCCTTTTTTCCTCTTCCCTCCCCCTTTTTTCCTCTTCATTCCTTATTTCTCCTCTTTTTTCCTCTTTTTTCCTCTTTCCTCCTCCTTTCTCCTCTTTTTCCTTTTTTCCTCTTTTTTCCTCACTCCTCATATTTTGTCCTCTTATTTCCGCTTTGTTCCTCATTTCTCCTAAAAGAGATGTAGCTTTCTTCGATTGAAACAAGGAATAAGGTTTGATTCATAGAATCAATGATTGTAGTTTGATTCAATGATTCAATGAATGCAGTTTGTTTCATTGTATGACAGCGTTAAGCTTGACACGTTGACTGAATGAGAATCGCTCTGCTCATTGAATTGATTAGTGCAGCCTTTTGCATTGTATGAACTTGTGCAGTTTCATGCAATTCATCAGCTTGTTCAGTTTGTTTCATTGAAGCATTGAATAACGTTTAATTCACTGAATCAATCATTAAAGTTTGATTCAATGATTCAAGCATGCAGTTTTGTTTCATTGAAAAGAAGCGTTTAGCTTGACACATTGATTGAATGGGGGAAGCTCTACTCATTGAATTAACACGTGCAGTTTGGTGCATGGAGTGAATGTGTGCAGTTTGATTGAGACAATGTGAAATTGTGAGATTGAGTAGCTGTATTCATGGAATTGACAAATGCAGATTGCTTCAGAACTAAATGTGTGCAATTTGTTTGATTGAATCAATGTGTTAAAAGTACCTCTACTCATTGAAGTATCATGAGCAAACTGTTTCCTTCAATGAACGAGTGTAGTAGGATTCACTAAATAAGTGAGTTAGGTTTGTTCGATTAAAACAATGAATAAGGTTTGCTTCATTGAATCAATGATTGTAGTTTCATGCAAATGATTCAATGAATGCAGTTTGTTTCATTAATTAAATGAATTAAACTTAAACATTGAATTAATAACGACAGCTTGATTCATGTAGTGAACATGTGTAGATTGATAGATAGAATGCGTGAAACTTGTGCCATTAAAAGAATGAGAGTATCTCTACTCATTGAGTAGAGGAGTGAAGCTTCTTTCACTGAATGAATGTATGCAGTTTTTTTAACGAAAAAAGAGGGATAGGTTTGTTCGATTAAAACAAGGACTACGGTTTGATTCATAGAATCAATGATTGTAGTTTGATTCAATGATTCAATGAATGCAGTTTTTTTCATTAAATTGAATGAATTAAATAGACACATTGAATTAATAGGGGCAGTTTGGTTCATGCAGTGTGTAGTTTGATCGAGACAATGCGTGAAACTTGCGACATTAAATGAATGAATAGCTGTATTCATGGAAATGACAAATTCAGATTGCTTCATGAAGTAAATGTGTGCAATTTGTGTGATTGAATCAATGCGTTAAGAGTACCTCTACTCATTGAATTATCATGAGCAAACTGTTTCCTTGAATGAACGAGTGTAGTAGTTTTCACTGAATAAGTGAATTATGTTTGTTCGATTGAAACAATGAATAAGGTTTGCTTCATTGAATCAGTGATTGTAGTTTCATTCAATGATTCAAGGAGTGCAGTTTGTTTAAATTGAATCAATTAAACTTACACAGTGAATTAATAACGACAGATTGGTTCATGTAATGAACATGTATAGATTGAAAGATAAAATGCGTGAAACTTGTGCCATTGAAAGAATGAGAGTAGCTCTACTCATTGAATAGACAAGTGAAGCCTCTTTCATTGAATGAACGTATTCAGTTCACTAAAAAAAGAGATAGTTTTGTTCGATTGAAACAAGGAATAAGATTTGATATATACTGAATCAATGATTGTAGTTTGATTCAATGATTCAATGAATGCAGTTTGTTTCTCCACTTTTTTCCTCTTTTCTCCCTCATTTCTCCTATTTTTTCTTCTTTTTTCCACTTTTTACCTCATTTCTCCTCCTTTTTCCTCTTTTTTCCTCTTTCCTCCTCCTTTCTCCTCTTTTTTCCTTTTTTCCTCTTTTTCCTCTTTTTTCCTCTTTCCTCCACCTTTTTTCCTCTTCATTCCTTATTTCTATTCTTTTTTCCTCTTTTTTCCTCATTTCTCCACTTGTTTCTTCTTTTTTCCTCTTCATCCCTCCTTTCTCCTCTTTTTTCCTCTTTTTTCCTTTTCCCTATTTTCCTCTTTCTTCCTCTTTTTTCTTCTTTTTACCTCGTTTTTCCTCTTTTCTCCTCCTGTCTCCTCTTTCTTCCTTTTTTCCTCTTTTTTCCTCATTTCTCCTCATTTTCCCTCTTTTTTCCTCTTTTCACCTCTTTTTTCCACTTTTTCATCTTTTTCTCTCTTTTTTCCTCATTTCTCCTTCTTTCTCCTATGTTTCCTCCTTTTTCCTCTTTATCCCTCTTTTCTCCTCATTTCTCCACTTTTTACCACTGTTTTCCTCATTCCTCGTCATTTTTCCTCTTTTCACCTCTTTTTTCCACTTTATCAACCTTTTTCCACTTTCCTCCTCCTTTCTCCTATTTTATCGTCTTTATCCCTCTTTTCTCCTCATTTCTCCACTTTTTTCTCTTTTTTCTCATTCTTCCACTTTTTTCCTCTTTTCTCCTCTTTTTTCCCTCCTTTTTCCTCTTTTCTCCTCTTTTTTCATCTTTTTTCCTCTTTACTCCTCTTTTTTCCTCATTTCCCCTCTTTTTTCCTATTTTTTCCTCTTTTTTCCACTTTTTCCATATTTCTCCTTCTTTTTCCTCATTTTTCCTCTTTCCTCCTCCTTTTTCCTTTTTCATTTTTCCTCTTTTTTCCTCACTCCTCATATTTGTCCTCTTATTTCCGCTTTGTTCCTCATTTCTCCTAAAAGAGATGTAGATTTCTTCGATTGAAACAAGGAATAAGGTTTGATTCATAGAATCAATGATTGTAGTTTGATTCAATGAATGCAGTTTGTTTCGTTGAATGACAGCGTTAAGCTTGACACGTTGACTGAATGAGAATCGCTCTGCTCATTGAATTGATTAGTGCAGCCTTTTGCATTGTATGAACTTGTGCAGTTTCATACAATTCATCAGCTTGTTCAGTTTGTTTCATTGAAGCATTGAATAACGTTTAATTCACTGAATCAATCATTAAAGTTTGATTCAATGATTCAAGTATGCAGTTTTGTTTCATTGAAAAGAAGCGTTTAGCTTGACACATTGATTGAATGGGAGAAGCTCTACTCATTGAATTAACACGTGCAGTTTGGTGCACGGAGTGAATGTGTGCAGTTTGATTGAGACAATGTGAAATTGTGAGATTGAAAGAATGAGTAGCTGTATTCATGGAATTGACAAATGCAGATTGCTTCAGAACTAAATGTGTGCAATTTGTTTGATTGAATCAATGCGTTAAAAGTACCTCTACTCATTGAAGTATCATGAGCAAACTGTTTCCTTCAATGAACGAGTGTAGTAGGATTCACTAAATAAGTGAGTTAGGTTTGTTCGATTGAAAGAATGAATAAGGTTTGCTTCATTGAATCAATGATTGTAGTTTCATGCAAATGATTCAATGAATGCAGTTTGTTTCATTAATTAAATAAATTAAACTTAAACATTGAATTAATAACGACTGTTTGATTCATGGAGTGAACATGTGTAGATTGATAGATAGAATGCGTGAAACTTGTGCCATTAAAAGAATGAGAGTATCTCTACTCTTTGAGTAGAGGAGTGAAGCTTCTTTCACTGAATGAATGTATGCAGTTTTTTTAACGAAAAAAGAGGGATAGGTTTGTTCGATTAAAACAAGGACTACGGTTTGATTCATAGAATCAATGATTGTAGTTTGATTCAATGATTCAATGAATGCAGTTTTTTTCATTCAATTGAATGAATTAATAGGGGCAGTTTGGTTCATGCAGTGTGTAGTTTGATCGAGACAATGCGTGAAACTTGTGACATTGAATGAATGAGTAGCTGTATTCATGGAAATGACAAATACAGATTGCTTCATGAATAAATGTGTGCAATTTGTGTGATTGAATCAATGCATTAAGAGTACCTCTACTCATTGAATTATCATGAGCAAACTGTTTCCTTGAATGAACGAGTGTAGTAGTTTTCACTGAATAAGTGAATTATGTTTGTTCGATTGAAACAATGAATAAGGTTTGCTTCATTGAATCAGTGATTGTAGTTTGATTCAATGATTCAAGGACTGCAGTTTGTTTAAATTGAATCAATTAAACTTACACAGTGAATTAATAACGACAGTTTGGTTCATGTAATGAACATGTATAGATTGAAAGAGAAAATGCGTGAAACTTGTGCCATTGAAAGAATGAGAGTAGCACTACACTTTGAATAGACAAGTGAAGCCTCTTTCATTGAATAAACGTATACAGTTCACTAAAAAGAAGAGATAGTTTTGTTCGATTGAAACAAGGAATAAGATTTGATATATTGAATCAATGATTGTAGTTTGATTCAATGATTCAATGAATGCAGTTTGTTTCTCCACTTTTTTCCTCTTTTTTCCTCATTTTCCCTATTTTTTCCTCTTTTTTCCACTTTTTTCCTCATTTCTCCTCCTTTTTCCTCTTTTTTTCCTCTTTCCTCCTCCTTTCTCCTCTTTTTTCCTTTTTTCCTCTTTTTCCTCTTTTTTCCTCTTTCCTCCACCTTTTTTCCTCTTCATTCCTTATTTCTACTCTTTTTTCCTCTTCTTTCCTCATTTCTCCACTTGTTTCTTCTTTTTTCCTCTTCATCCCTCCTTTCTCCTCTTTTTTCCTCTTTTTTCCTTTTCCCTATTTTCCTCTTTCTTCCTCTTTTTTCTTCTTTTTTCTCATTCTTCCACTTTTTTCCTCTTTTCGCCTCTTTTTTCCCTCCTTTTTCCTCTTTTCTCCTCTTTGTTCATCTTTTTGCCTCTTTACTCCTCTTTTTTCCTCATTTCCCCTCTTTTTTCCTATTTTTTCCTCTTTTTTCTACTTTTTTTCATATTTCTCGTCTTTTTTCCTCATTTTTCCTCTTTCCTCCTCCTTTCTCCTCTTTTTCCTTTTTTCCTCTTTTTTCCTCACTCCTCATATTTTGTCCTCTTATTTCCGCTTTCTTCCTCATTTCTCCTAAAAGAGATATAGCTTTCTTCGATTGAAACAAGGAATAAGGTTTGCTTCATTGAATCAGTGATTGTAGTTTGATTCAATGATTCAAGGAGTGCAGTTTGTTTAAATTGAATCAATTAAACTTACAGAGTGAATTAATAACGACAGTTTGGTTCATGTAATGAACATGTATAGATTGAAAGATAAAATGCGTGAAACTTGTGCCATTGAAAGAATGAGAGTAGCTCTACTCATTGAATAGACAAGTGAAGCCTCTTTCATTGAATGAACGTATACAGTTCACTAAGAAAAAGAGATAGTTTTGTTCGATTGAAACAAGGAATAAGATTTGATATATTGAATCAATGATTGTAGTTTGATTCAATGATTCAATGAATGCAGTTTGTTTCTCCACTTTTTTCCTCTTTTTTCCTCATTTCTCCTATTTTTTCCTCTTTATTCCACTTTTTACCTCATTTCTCCTCTTTTTTCCTCTTTTTTCCTCTTTCGTCCTCCTTTCTCCTCTTTTTCCTTTTTCCTCTTTTTCGTCTTTTTTCCTCTTTCCTCCCCATTTTTTCCTCTTCATTCCTTATTTCTCCTCTTTTTTCCTCTTTTTTCCTCTTTCCTCCTCCTTTCTCCTCTTTTTTCCTTTTTTCCTATTTTTCCTCTTTTTTCCTCGTTCCTCCACCTTTTTTCCTCTTCATTCCTTATTTCTACTCTTTTTTCCTCATTTCTCCACTTGTTTCTTCTTTTTTCCTCTTCATCCCTCCTTTCTCCTCTTTTTTCCTCTTTTTTCCTTTTCCCTATTTTCTTCTTTCTTCCTCTTTTTTCTTCTTTTTACCTCGTTTTTCCTGTTTTCTCCTCCTGTCTCCTCTTTTTCCCTTTTTTCCTCTTTTTTCCTCATTTCTCCTCATTTTCCCACTTTTCTCCTCTTTTTTCCACTTTTTCATCTTTTTTCCTCATTTCTCATTCTTTCTCCTATGTTTCCTCCTTTTTCCTCTTTATCCCTCTTTCTCCTCATTTCTCCACTTTTTTCCACTGTTTTCCTCATTCCTCGTCATTTTTCCTCTTTTCACCTCTTTTTTCCTCTTTTTTCCACTTTTTCAACCTTTTTCCTCTTTCCTCCTCCTTTCTCCTATTTTATCGTCTTTATCCCTCTTTTCTCCTCATTTCTCCACTTTTTTCTCTTTTTTCTCATTCTTCCACTTTTTTCCTCTTTTCTCCTCTTTTTTCCCTCCTTTTTCCTCTTTTCTCCTCTTTTTTCATCTTTTTTTGCTCTTTACTCCTCTTTTTTTCCTCATTTCCCCTCTTTTTTCCTATATTTTCCTCTTTTTTCCACTTTTTTCCATATTTCTCCTCTTTTTTCCTCATTTTTCCGCTTTCCTTCTCCTTTCTCCTCTTTTTCCTTTTAACTCTTTTTTCCTCACTCCTCATATTTTGTCCTCTTATTTCCGCTTTGTTCCTCATTTCTCCTAAAAGAGATGTAGCTTTCTTCGATTGAAACAAGGAATACAGTTTGATTCATAGAATCAATGATTGTAGTTTGATTCAATGATTCAATGAATGCAGTTTGTTTCTTTGAATGACAGCGTTAAGCTTGACACGTTGACTGAATGAGAATCGCTCTGTTCATTGAATTGATTAGTGCAGCCTTTTGCATTGTATGAACTTGTGCAGTTTCATACAATTCATCAGCTTGTTCAGTTTGTTTCATTGAAGCATTGAATAACGTTTAATTCACTGAATCAATCATTAAAGTTTGATTCAATGATTCAAGTATGCAGTTTTGTTTCATTGAAAAGAAGCGTTTAGCTTGACACATTGATTGAATGGGAGAAGCTCTACTCATTGAATTAACACGTGCAGTTTGGTGCACGGAGTGAATGTGTGCAGTTTGATTGAGACAATGTGAAATTGTGAGATTGAAAGAATGAGTAGCTGTATTCATGGAATTGACAAATGCAGATTGCTTCAGAACTAAATGTGTGCAATTTGTTTGAGTGATTCAATGCGTTAAGAGTACCTCTCCTCATTGAATTATCATGAGCAAACTGTTTCCTTGAATGAACGAGTGTCGTAGTTTTCACTGAATAAGTGAATTATGTTTGTTCGATTGAAACAATGAATAAGGTTTGCTTCATTGAATCAGAGATTGTAGTTTGATTCAATGATTCAAGGAGTGCAGTTTGTTTAAATTGAATCAATTAAACTTACAGAGTGAATTAATAACGACAGTTTGGTTCATGTAATGAACATGTATAGATTGAAAGATAAAATGCGTGAAACTTGTGCCATTGAAAGAATGAGAGTAGCTCTACTCATTGAATAGACAAGTGAAGCCTCTTTCATTGAATGAACGTATACAGTTCACTAAAAAAAAGAGATAGTTTTGTTCGATTGAAACAAGGAATAAGATTTGATATATTGAATCAATGATTGTAGTTTGATTCAATGATTCAATGAATGCAGTTTGTTTCTCCACTTTTTTCTACCTTTTTCCTCATTTCTCCTACTTTTTCCTCTTTTTTCCACTTTTTACCTCATTTCTCCACTTGTTTCTTCTTTTTTCCTCTTCATCCCTCCTTTCTCCTCTTTTTTCCTCTTTTTTCCTTTTCCCTATTTTCCTCTTTCTTCCTCTTTTTTCTTCTTTTTTCTCATTCTTCCACTTTTTTCCTCTTTTCGCCTCTTTTTTCCCTCCTTTTTCCTCTTTTCTCCTCTTTGTTCATCTTTTTGCCTCTTTACTCCTCTTTTTTCCTCATTTCCCCTCTTTTTTCCTATTTTTTCCTCTTTTTTCTACTTTTTTTCATATTTCTCGTCTTTTTTCCTCATTTTTCCTCTTTCCTCCTCCTTTCTCCTCTTTTTCCTTTTTTCCTCTTTTTTCCTCACTCCTCATATTTTGTCCTCTTATTTCCGCTTTCTTCCTCATTTCTCCTAAAAGAGATATAGCTTTCTTCGATTGAAACAAGGAATAAGGTTTGCTTCATTGAATCAGTGATTGTAGTTTGATTCAATGATTCAAGGAGTGCAGTTTGTTTAAATTGAATCAATTAAACTTACAGAGTGAATTAATAACGACAGTTTGGTTCATGTAATGAACATGTATAGATTGAAAGATAAAATGCGTGAAACTTGTGCCATTGAAAGAATGAGAGTAGCTCTACTCATTGAATAGACAAGTGAAGCCTCTTTCATTGAATGAACGTATACAGTTCACTAAGAAAAAGAGATAGTTTTGTTCAATTGAAACAAGGAATAAGATTTGATATATTGAATCAATGATTGTAGTTTGATTCAATGATTCAATGAATGCAGATTGTTTCTCCTCTTGTTTCCTCTTTTTTCCTCTTTCCTCCTCCTTTCTCCTCTTTTTTCCTTTTTTCCCCTTTTTCCTCTTTTTTCCTCTTTCCTCCCCCATTTTCCTCTTCATTCCTTATTTCTACTCTTTTTCCTCTTTTTTCCTCATTTCTCCACTTGTTTCTTCTTTTTTCCTCTTCATCCCTCCTTTCTCCTCTTTTTTCCTCTTTTTTCCTTTTCCCTATTTTCCTCTTTCTTCCTCTTTTTTCTTCCTTTTACCTCGTTTTTCCTCTTTTCTCCTCCTGTCTCCTCTTTTTTCCTTTTTTCCTCTTTTTTCCTCATTTCTCCGCATTTTTCCTCTTTTTTACACTTTTTCATCTTTTTTTCTCATTTTTCCTCATTTCTCCTTCTGTCTCCTATGTTTCCTCCTTTTTCCTCTTTAGCCCTCTTTCTCCTCATTTCTCCACTTTTTTCCTTGTCATTTTTCCTCTTTTCACCTCTTTTTTCCTCTTTTTTCCACTTTTTCAACCTTTTTCCTCTTTCCTCCTCCTTTCTCCTATTTTATCGTCTTTATCCCTCTTTTCTCCTCATTTCTCCACTTTTTTCTTCTTTTTTCTCATTCTTCCACTTTTTTCCTCTTTTCTCCTCTTTTTTCCCTCCTTTTTCCTCTTTTCTCCTCTTTTTTCATCTTTTTTCCTCTTTACTCCTCTTTTTTCCTCATTTCCCCTCTTTTTTCCTATTTTTTCCTCTTTTTTCCACCTTTTTCCATATTTCTCCTCTTTTTTCCTCATTTTTCCTCTTTCCTCGTCCTTTCTCCTCTTTTTCCTTTTTTCCTCTTTTTTCCTCACTCCTCATATTTTGTCCTCTTATTTCCGCTTTCTTCCTCATTTCTCCTGAAAGAGATGTAGCTTTCTTCGATTGAAACAAGGAATAAGGTTTGATTCATAGAATCAATGATTGTAGTTTGATTCAATGATTCAATGAATGCAGTTTGTTTCATTGAATGACAGCGTTAAGCTTGACACGTTGACTGAATGAGAATCGCTCTGCTCATTGAATTGATTAGTGCAACCTTTTGCATTGTATGAACTTGTGCAGTTTCATACAATTCATCAGCTTGTTCAGTTTGTTTCATTGAAGCATTGAATAACGTTTAATTCACTGAATCAATCATTAAAGTTTGATTCAATGATTCAAGTATGCAGTTTTGTTTCATTGAAAAGAAGCGTTTAGCTTGACACATTGATTGAATGGGAGAAGCTCTACTCATTGAATTAACACGTGCAGTTTGGTGCACGGAGTGAATGTGTGCAGTTTGATTGAGACAATGTGAAATTGTGAGATTGAAAGAATGAGTAGCTGTATTCATGGAATTGACAAATGCAGATTGCTTCAGAACTAAATGTGTGCAATTTGTTTGATTGACTCAATGCGTTAAAAGTACCTTTACTCATTGAAGTATCATGAGCAAACTGTTTCCTTCAATGAACGAGTGTAGTCGGATTCACTAAATAAGTGAGTTAGGTTTGTTCGATTGAAACAATGAATAAGGTTTGCTTCATTGAATCAATGATTGTAGTTTCATGCAAATGATTCAATGAATGCAGTTTGTTTCATTAAATTAAATGAATTAAATTTAAACATTGAATTAATAACGACAGTTTGATTCATGTAGTGAACATGTGTAGATTGATAGATAGAATGCTTGAAACTTGTGCCATTAAAAGAATGAGAGTATCTCTACTCATTGAGTAGAGGAGTGAAGCTTCTTTCACTGAATGAATATATGCAGTTTTTTTAACGAAAAATGAGGGATAGGTTTGTTCGATTAAAACAAGGACTACGGTTTGATTCATTGAATCAATGATTGTAGATTGATGCAAATGCTTCAATGAATGCAGTTTTTTTCATTAAATTTAATGAATTAAATAGACACATTGAATTAATAGGAGCAGTTTTGTTCATGCAGTGTGTAGTTTGATCGAGACAATGCGTGAAACTTGTGACATTGAATGAATGAGTAGCTGTATTCATGGAAATGACAAATACAGGTTGCTTCATGAAGTAAATGTGTGCAATTTGTGTGATTGAATCAATGCGTTAAGAGTACCTCTACTCATTGAATTATCATGAGCAAACTGTTTCCTTGAATGAACGAGTGTAGTGGTTTTCACTGAATAAGTGAATTATGTTTGTTCGATTGAAACAATGAATAAGGTTTGCTTCATTGAATCAGTGATTGTAGTTTGATTCAATGATTCAAGGAGTGCAGTTTGTTTAAATTGAATCAATTAAACTTACACAGTGAATTAATAACGACAGTTTGGTTCATGTAATGAACATGTATAGATTGAAAGATAAAATGCGTGAAACTTGTGCCATTCAAAGAATGAGAGTAGCTCTACTCATTGAATAGACAAGTGAAGCCTCGTTCATTGAATGAACGTATACAGTTCACTAAAAAAAAGAGATAGTTTTGTTCGATTGAAACAAGGAATACGATTTGATTTATTGAATCAATGATTGTAGTTTGATTCAATGATTCAATGAATGCAGTTTGTTTCTCCACTTTTTTCCTCTTTTTTCCTCATTTCTCCTATTTTTTCCTCTTTTTTCCTCTTTCCTCTGCCTTTCTCCTCTTTTTTCCTTTTTCCTCTTTTTCCTCTTTTTTCCTCTTTCCTCCCCCTTTATTCATCTTCATTCCTTATTTCTGCTCTTTTTTCCTCTTTCCTCCTCCTTTCTCCTCTTTTTCCTTTTTTCCTCTTTTTCCACTTTTTTCCTCTTTCCTCCAACTTTTTTCCTCTTCATTCCTTATTTCTACTCTTTTTTCCTCATTTCTCCACTTGTTTCTTCTTTTTTCCTCTTCATCCCTCCTTTCTCCTCTTTTTTCCTCTTTTTTCCTTTTCCCTATTTTCCTCTCTCTTCCTCTTTTTTCTTCTTTTTACCTCGTTTTTCCTCTTTTTTTCCTCTTTTCCCCTCTTTTTTCCACTTTTTCATCTTTTTTTCCTCATTTCTTTATCTTTCTCCTATGTTTCCGCCTTTTTCCTCTTTATCCCTCTTTCTCCTCATTTCTCCACTTTTTTCCACTGTTTTCCTCATTCCTCGTCGTTTTTCCTCTTTTCACCTCTTTTTTCCTCTTTTTTCCACTTTATCAACCTTTTTCCTCTTTCCTCCTCCTTTCTCCTATTTTATCGTCTTTATCCCTCTTTTCTCCTCATTTCTCCACTTTTTTCTTCTTTTTTCTCATTCTTCCACTTTTTTCCTCTTTTCTCCTCTTTTTTCCTCATTTCCCCTCTTTTTTCCTATTTTTTCCTCTTTTTTCCACTTTTTTCCATATTTCTCCTCTTTTTTCCTCATTTTTCCTCTTTCCTCCCCCTTTCTCCTCTTTTTCCTTTTTAACTCTTTTTTCCACACTCCTCATATTTTGTCCTCTTATTTCCGCTTTGTTCCTCATTTCTCCTAAAAGAGATGTAGCTTTCTTCGATTGAAACAAGGAATAAGGTTTGATTCATAGAATCAATGATTGTAGTTTGATTCAATGATTCAATGAATGCAGTTTGTTTCATTGTATGACAGCGTTAAGCTTGACACGTTGACTGAATGAGAATCGCTCTGCTCATTGAATTGATTAGTGCAGCCTTTTGCATTGTATAAACTTGTGCAGTTTCATACAATTCATCAGCTTGTTCAGTTTGTTTCATTGAAGCATTGAATAACGTTTAATTCACTGAATCAATCATTAAAGTTTGATTCAATGATTCAAGTATGCAGTTTTGTTTCATTGAAAAGAAGCGTTTAGCTTGACACTTTGATTGAATGGGAGAAGCTCTACTCATTGAATTAACACGTGCAGTTTGGTGCACGGAGTGAATGTGTGCAGTTTGATTGAGACAATGTGAAATTGTGAGATTGAAAGAATGAGTAGCTGTATTCATGGAATTGACAAATGCAGATTGCTTCAGAACTAAATGTGTGCAATTTGTTTGATTGAATCAATGCGTTAAAAGTACCTCTACTCATTGAAGTTTCATGAGCAAACTGTTTCCTTCAATGAACGAGTGTAGTAGGATTCACTAAATAAGTGAGTTAGGTTTATTCGATTGAAACAATGAATAAGGTTTGCTTCATTGAATAAATGATTGTAGTTTCATGCAAATGATTCAATGAATGCAGTTTGTTTCATTAATTAAATGAATTAAACTTAAACATTGAATTAATAACGACAGTTTGATTCATGTAGTGAACATGTGTAGATTGATAGATAGAATGCGTGAAACTTGTGCCAATAAAAGAATGAGAGATTCTCTACTCATTGAGTAGAGGAGTGAAGCTTCTTTCACTGAATGAATGTATGCAGTTTTTTTAACGAAAAAAGAGGGATAGGTTTGTTCGATTAAAACAAGGACGACGGTTTGATTCATTGAATCAATGATTGTAGATTGATGCAAATGCTTCAATGAAAGCAGTTTTTTTCATTAAATTGAATGAATTAAATAGACACAATGAATTAATAGGGGCAGTTTGGTTCATGCAGTGTGTAGTTTGATCGAGACAATGCGTGAAACTTGTGACATTGAATGAATGAGTAGCTGTATTCATGGAAATGACAAATACAGATTGCTTCATGAAGTAAATGTGTGCAATTTGTGTGATTGAATCAATGCGTTAAGAGTACCTCTACTCATTGAATTATCATGAGCAAACTGTTTCCTTGAATGAACGAGTGTCGTGGTTTTCACTGAATAAGTGAATTATGTTTGTTCGATTGAAACAATGAATAAGGTTTGTTTCATTGAATCAGTAATTGTAGTTTGATTCAATGATTCAAGGAGTGCAGTTTGTTTAAATTGAATCAATTAAACTTACACAGTGAATTAATAACGACAGTTTGGTTCATGTAATGAACATGTATAGATTGAATGATAAAATGCGTGAAACTTGTGCCATTGAAAGAATGAGAGTAGCTCTACTCATTGAATAGACAAGTGAAGCCTCGTTCATTGAATGAACGTATACAGTTCTCAAAAAAAAAGAGATAGTTTTGTTCGATTGAAACAAGGAATAAGATTTGATATATTGAATCAATGATTGTAGTTTGATTCAATGATTCAATGAATGCAGTTTGTTTCTCCACTTTTTTCTACTTTTTTCCTCATTTCTCCTACTTTTTCCTCTTTTTTCCACTTTTTACCTCATTTCTCCTCTTTTGCCTCTCTTTTCCTCTTTCCTCCACCTTTTTTCCTCTTCATTCCTTATTTCTCCTCTTTTTTCCTCTTTTTTCCTCTTTCCTCCTCCTTTCTTCTCTTTTTTCCTTTTTTGCTCTTTTTCCTCTTTTTTCCTCTTTCCTCCCCCTTTTTTCCTCTTCATTCCTTGAATAACGTTTAATTCAATGAATCAATCATTAAAGTTTGATTCAATGATTCAAGTATGCAGTTTTGTTTCATTGAAAATAAGCGTTTAGCTTGACACATTGATTGATTGGGAGAAGCTCTACTCATTGAATTAACACGTGCAGTTTGGTGCACGGAGTGAATGTGTGCAGTTTGATTGAGACAATGTGAAATTGTGAGATTGAAAGAATGAGTAGCTGTATTCATGGAATTGACAAATGCAGATTGCTTCAGAACTAAATGTGTGCAATTTGTTTGATTGAATCAATGCGTTAAAAGTACCTCTACTCATTGAAGTATCATGAGCAAACTGTTTCCTTCAATGAACGAGTGTAGTAGGATTCACTAAATAAGTGAGTTCGGTTTGTTCGATTGAAACAATGAATAAGGTTTGCTTCATTGAATCAATGATTGTAGTTTCATGCAAATGATTCAATGAATGCAGTTTGTTTCATTAAATTAAATGAATTAAACTTAAACATTGAATTAATAACGACAGTTTGATTCATGTAGTGAACATGTGTAGAATGATAGATAGAATGCGTGAAACTTGTGCCAATAAAAGAATGAGAGATTCTCTACTCATTGAGTAGAGGAGTGAAGCTTCTTTCACTGAATGAATGTATGCAGTTTTTTTAACGAAAAAAGAGGGATAGGTTTGTTCGATTAAAACAAGGACTATGGCTTGATTCATTGTATCAATGATTGTAGATTGATGCAAATGCTTCAATGAATGCAGTTTTTTTCATTAAATTGAATGAATTAAATAGACACATTGAATTAATAGGAGCAGTTTGGTTCATGCAGTGTGTAGTTTGATCGAGACAATGCGTGAAACTTGTGACATTGAATGAATGAGTAGCTGTATTCATGGAAATGACAAATACAGATTGCTTCATGAAGTAAATGTGTGCAATTTGTGTGATTGAATCAATGCGTTAAGAGTACTTCTACTCATTGTATTATTGAAACAAGGAATAAGGTTTGATTCATAGAATCAATGATTGTAGTTTGATTCAATGATTCAATGAATGCAGTTTGTTTCATTGAATGACAGAGTTAAGCTTGACACGTTGACTGAATGAGAATCGCTCTGCTCATTGAATTGATTAGTGCAGCCTTTTGCATTGTATGAACTTGTGCAGTTTGTTTCATTGAAGCATTGAATAACGTTTAATTCACTGAATCAATCATTAAAGTTTGATTCAATGATTCAAGCATGCAGTTTTGTTTCATTGAAAAGAAGCGTTTAGCTTGACACATTGATTGAATGGGAGAAGCTCTACTCATTGAATTAACACGTGCAGTTTGGTGCACGGAGTGAATGTGTGCAGTTTGATTGAGACAATGTGAAATTGTGAGATTGAAAGAATGAGTAGCTGTATTCATGGAATTGACAAATGCAGATTGCTTCAGAACTAAATGTGTGCAATTTGTTTGATTGAATCAATGCGTTAAAAGTACCTCTACTCATTGAAGTATCATGAGCAAACTGTTTCCTTCAATGAACGAGTGTCGTAGGATTCACTAAATAGGTGAGTTAAATTTGTTCGATTGAAACAATGAATAAGGTTTGCTTCATTGAATTAATGATTGTAGTTTCATGCAAATGATTCAATGAATGCAGTTTGTTTCATTAAATTAAATGAATTAAACTTAAACATTGAATTAATAATGACAGTTTGATTCATGTAGTGAACATGTGTAGATTGATAGATAGAATGCGTGAAACTTGTGCCATTAAAAGAATGAGAGTATCTCTACTCATTGAGTAGAGGAGTGAAGCTTCTTTCACTGAATGAATGTATGCAGTTTTTTTAACGAAAAAAGAGGGATGGGTTTGTTCGATGAAAACAAGGACTACGGTTTGATTCATAGAATCAATGATTGTAGTTTGATTCAATGATTCAATGAATGCAGTTTTTTTCATTAAATTGAATGAATTAAATAGACACATTGAATTAATAGGGGCAGTTTGGTTTATGCAGTGTGTAGTTTGATTGAGACAATGCGTCAAACTTGTGACATTGAATGAATGAGTAGCTGTATTCATGGAAATGACAAATACAGATTGCTTCATGAAGTAAATGTGTGCAATTTGTGTGATTGAATCAATGCGTTAAGAGTACCTCTACTCATTGAATTATCATGAGCAAACTGTTTCCTTGAATGAACGAGTGTAGTGGTTTTCACTGAATAAGTGAATTATGTTTGTTCGATTGAAACAATGAATAAGGTTTGCTTCATTGAATCAGTGATTGTAGTTTGATGCAATGATTCAAGGAGTGCAGTTTGTTTAAATTGAATCAATTAAACTTACAGAGTGAATTAATAACGACAGTTTGGTTCATGTAATGAACATGTATAGATTGAAAGATAAAATGCGTGAAACTTGTGCCATTGAAAGAATGAGAGTAGCTCTACTCATTGAATAGACAAGTGAAGCCTCGTTCATTGAATGAACGTATACAGTTCACTAAAAAAAAGAGATAGTTTTGTTCGATTGAAACAAGGAATAAGATTTGATATATTGAATCAATGATTGTAGTTTGATTCAATGATTCAATGAATGCAGTTTGTTTCTCCACTTTTTTCCTCTTTTTTCCTCATTTCTCCTATTTTTTGCTCGTATTTCCACTTTTTACCTCATTTCTCCTCTTTTTTCCTTTTTTCCTCTTTTTCCTCTTTTTTCCTCTTTCCTCCCCCTTTTTCCCTCTTCATTCCTTATTTCTACTCTTTTTTTCCTCTTTTTTCCTCATTTCTCCACTTGTTTCTTCTTTTTTCCTCTTCATCCCTCCTTTCTCCTCTTTTTTCCTAATTTCGCCACTTTTTTCCTCTTTTCTCCTCTTTTTTCCTCTTATTCCCTCTTTTCTCCTCTTTTTTCCTCCTTTCTACTCTTTTTCCCTATTTTCCTCTTTCTTCCTCTTTTTTCTTCTTTTTACGTCGTTTTTCCTCTTTTCTCCTCCTGTCTCCTCTTTTTTCCTTTTTTCCTCTTTTTCCCTCACTTCTCCTCTATTTTCCACTTTTTCATCTTTTCTCTTTTTTCCTCATTTCTCCTTCTTTCTCCTCTGTTTCCTCCTTTTTCCTCTTTATCCCTCTTTTCTCCTCTGTTTTCCACTTTTTTCCTCATTCCTCGTCATTTTTCCTCTTTTCACCTCTTTTTTCCTCTTTTTTCCACTTTTTCAACCTTTTTCCTCTTTCCTCCTCCTTTCTCCTCTTTTTCCTTTTTTCCTCTTTTTTCCTCACTCCTCATATTTTTTCCGCTTTTTTCCTAATTTATCCTAAAATTAGAAATTTTCTTCGATTGAAACAAGGAATAAGCTTTGATTCATAGAATCAATGATTGTAGTTTGATTCAATGATTCAATGAATGCAGTTTGTTTCATTGAATGACAGCGTTAAGCTTCATTTTGGATCATGTAGTGAACGTGTGCAGTTTGATTGAGACAATGTGTGAAGCTTGTACATTGAATGAATGAGTAGCTGTAGTCATGGAATTCACAAATGCAGATTGCATCTTGCGTTAAGCATTCACTAATGATTGTATTATCATGAACAATATGTTTCTTTGAATTAACGAGTATAGTAGGATCCACTAAATAAGTGAGTTAGGTTTGTTCCATTGCAACAAGGAATAAGGTTTGCTTCATTGAATCAATGAATTTAGTTTGATGCAAGTGATTCAATGAATGCAGATTGTTTCATTAGAATGTATGAATTAAATTGACACATTGAATTAATAGGAGCAGTTTGGTTCATGTAGTGAACGTGTGCAGTTTGAGAGAGACAATGCGTGAAACTTGTGCCATTAAAAGAATGAGAGTAACTCTACTCATTGAATTGACAAGTGCAGCCTCTTACATTGAATGAACGTATGCAGTTTGGTTCACAAACAAGGAATAAGGTTTGATTCATTGAATCAATGAGTGTAGTTTGATTCTATGATTCAATGAATGCAGTTTGTTTCTATGAATGAAAGCATTAAGCTTGAGACATTGACCGAATGAGAGAAGCTATAACTATTGAATTAAAACGTGTAGTTAGGTTCATGGAGTGTGCAGTTTGATTGAGACAATGTGTGAAGCTTAGGACATTGAATGAATGAGTAGCTCTGTTCATTGTGTTGACAAATGAAGTCGGCTTCATGAACTAAATGTGAGCAGTTTGTGTGATTTAATCAATGCGCTAAGAGTACATCTACTCATTGAATTATCATGTGCAATCTGTTTCATTGAATGAACGAGTGCATTAGAATTCACTAAATAAGTGATTTAGGATTGTTTTATTGAAACAAGGAATACGGTTTGCTTCATTGCATCAATGATTACCGATAAAGCAGATGATTCAATGAATGCAGGTTGTTTCATTAAATTGAATGAATTAAATTGACACATTGAATTAGTAAGAGCAATTTGGTTCATGTAGTGAACGTGTGCAGTTTGATTGAGACAATGTGTGAAGCTTGTACATTGAATGAATGAGTAGCTGTAGTCATGGAATTCACAAATGCAGATTGCATCTTGAGTTAAGCATTCACTAATGATTGAATTATCATGAACAACATGTTTCTTTGAATTAACGAGTATAGTAGGATCCACTAAATAAGTGAGTTAGGTTTGTTCCATTGCAACAAGGAATAAGGTTTGCTTCATTGAATCAATGAATTTAGTTTGATGCAAGTGATTCAATGAATGGAGATTGTTTCATTAGAATGTATGAATTAAATTGACACATTGAATTAATAGGAGCAGTTTGGTTCATGTAGTGAACGTGTGCAGTTTGAGAGAGACAATGCGTGAAACTTGTGCCATTAAAAGAATGAGAGTAACTCTACTCATTGAATTGACAAGTGCAGCCTCTTACATTGAATGAACGTATGCAGTTTGGTTCACAAACAAGGAATAAGGTTTGATTCATTGAATCAATGGGTGTAGTTTGATTCTATGATTCAATGAATGCAGTTTGTTTCTATGAATGAAAGCATTAAGCTTGAGACATTGACCGAATGAGAGAAGCTATAACTATTGAATTAAAACGTGTAGTTAGGTTCATGGAGTGTGCAGTTTGATTGAGACAATGTGTGAAGCTTAGGACATTGAATGAATGAGTAGCTCTGTTCATTGTATTGACAAATGAAGTCGGCTTCATGAACTAAATGTGAGCAGTTTGTGTGATTTAATCAATGCGCTAAGAGTACATCTACTCATTGAATTATCATGTGCAATCTGTTTCATTGAATGAACGAGTGCATTAGAATTCACTAAATAAGTGATTTAGGATTGTTTTATTGAAACAAGGAATACGGTTTGCTTCATTGCATCAATGATTACCGATAAAGCAGATGATTCCATGAATGCAGGTTGTTTCATTAAATTGAATGAATTAAATTGACACATTGAATTAGTAAGAGCAATTTGGTTCATGTTGTGATCGTGTGCAGTTTGAGAGAGACAATGCATGAAACTTGTGCGATTGAAAGAATGAGAGTCGCTCTACTCATTGAATAGACATGTGCAGTCTCTTTCATTGAAAGAACGTATGCAGTTTGGTTCACAAAAAAAGTGAGATAGGTTTGTTCGATTGAAACAAGGATTAAGGTTTGATTCATTGAATCAATGATTGTAGTTTGAATGCAGTTTGTTTCTTTGAATGAAAGCGTTAAGCTTGACAAGTTGACTGAACGATAATCGCTCTGCTCATTGAACTGACAACTGCAGCCTCGTTCCTTGAATGAACGCGTGCAGTTTCTTTCACTCAATCCACGTGTTAAGTTTGTTTCATCGAAACATTGAATAACGTTTAATTCACTGAATCAATCATGAAAGTGTAATTCAATGAATTAAGAATGCAGTTTGTTTCATTGAATGAAATCGTTAAGCTTGACACATTGACTGAATGAATGAAGCTCTACTTATTGAATTAACACGTGCAGTTAGGTTCATGGACTGAATGTATGCAGCTTGATTGAGATAATGTGTGAAGCTTGTGACATTGAATGAATGAGTAGCAGTATTCATTGAATTGATAAATGCAGTCGGCTTCATGAACTAAAATTGAGCAATTTGTGTGATTGAATCAATGCGTTAAGAGTACCTCTACTCATTGAATTATCATGTGCAATCTGTTTCATTGAATGAAAGAGTGTAGAAGGATTAACTAAATAAGTGAGTTAGGTTTGTTCGATTGAAACAAGAAACAAGGTTTGCTTCATTCAATCAATGATTGTAGTTTGATGCAAATGTTCAATAAATCGTTCAATGAAAAAAAACTGCATTCCTAACTCACTTATTTAGTGAATCCTTCGACACGCGTTCATTCAATGAAACAGATTGCACTTGTCAATTCAATGAGTAGAGGTACTCTTAACGCATTGATTCAATCACACAAATTGCTCACATTTAGTTCATGAAGCCGACTGCATTTATCAATTCAATGAATACTGCTACTCATTCATTCAATGTCACAAGCCTCACACATTGTCTGAATCAAACTGCATTCATTGAATCATGGAATCAATCTACAATCATTGATTCAATTAATCAAACCTTATTCCTTGTTTCAATCGAACAAACCTATCTCCCTTTTTTAATGAACCAAACTGCATACGTTCATTCAATGTCAGAGGCTGCACTTGTCAATTCAATGAGTAAAGCTGCTCTCATTCTTTTAATGGCACAAGTTTCACGCATTGTCTCTCTCAAACTGCACACGTTCACTACATCAACCAAACTGCCCCTATTAATTCAATGTGCCAATTTAATTCATTCAATTTAATGAAAAAATCTGCATTTATTGAATCATTTGCATCAAAGTACAATCATTGATTCAATGAAGCAAACCTTGTTTCTTGTTTCAATCGAACAAACCTAACTCACTTATTTAGTGAATCCTACTATACTCGTTAATTTAATGAAACATATTGATCATGATAATTCAATCATTAGTGAATGCTTAACGCATTGATTCAATCAAACAAATTCGGTCATGAAACAATCTGCATTTGTGAATTCCATGAATACAGCTACTCATTCATTCAATATCACAAGCTTCCCACATTGTCTCAATCAAACTGCATACATTCACTCCATGAACCAAACTGCTCGTGTTAATTCATTAAATCATTCAATGAAAAAAAAACTGCATTCAGTGAATCATTGAGTCAAACTACAATCATTGATTCAATGAATCACACCTTATTCCTTGTTTCAATTGCACACACCTAATTCCCTTTTTTAGTGAACCAAACTGCATACGTTCTTTCAATGTCAGAGGCTTCACTTGTCTATTCAATGAGTAGAGCGACTCTCATTCTTTCAATGGCACAAGTTTCACGCATTGTCTCTCTCAAACTGCACACGTTCACTACATGAACCAACTGCTCCTATTAATTCAATGTGTCAATTTAATTCACACATTCTAATGAAACAATCTGCATTCATTGAATCATTTGCATCAAACTACATTCATTGATTCAATGAAGCAAACCTTATTCCTTGTTGCAATGGAACAAACCTAACTCACTTATTTAGTGAATCCTACTATACTCGTTAATTCAATGAAACATATTGGTCATGATAATTCAATCATTAGAGAATGATTAACGCATTGATTCAATCAAACAAATTCGGTAATGAAGCAATCTGCATTTGTGAATTCCATGAATACAGCTACTCATTCATTCAATGTCACAAGCTTCACACATTGTCTCAATCAAACTGCATACATTCACTCCATGGACCTAACTGCACGTGATAATTCAATAAGTAGAGCTTCACTCATTCATTCAATGTGTCAAGCTTAACGCTTTCATTCAAAGAAACAAACTGCATTCATTGAATCATGGAATCCAACTACAATCATTGATTCAATTAATCAAACCTTATTCCTTGTTTCAATCGAAGAAACTTATCTCCCTTTTTTAGTGAACCAAACTTCCTACGTTAATTCCTTTCTTCTCTTTTTTTCCTTTCTACCTCTTTTTTCCTCAGTTCTCCTCTTTTTTCCTTTTGTTTCCTCTTTTCCCTCATTTTTCCTCAGTTCTCCTCTTTTTTCCTCTTTTCTCCTGTTTTTTCCTCTTTTTTCCAATTATTTCCTCTTTTTTCCTCTTCTCCTCTTCTTTCGTCTTTTTTCCTCTTTTCTCCTCTTTTTTTCCACTTTTTTCCACTTTTTTCCTCTTTTTTCGTCTTTTTTCCTCTTTTCAACTCCTTTCTCCTCTTTTTTCCTCCTCATCAAATTTAGGGAATGCATGAACATACTTAAACAGCTTCTCACTGGGCTTCTGACTATCAGGGGCTTGTTCATCCACACTCTCTTCCTCACGAAGCCCCCAAAGCCTCTCTCTCTCGCTGTCAAAAATGGTCGCTCAACCAACACAAGCACCTCATACTCTCTGTTTAAAATCCCGCAAAGAACCCCCAATCTGATAGGGGCTAGGCTAGACCACTCAGCACATTCTTAAACAGGCAGCCCAGACCATAACTTTGCAATTTTTTTCGTTAAGTGTACAACAAAAATTACCCTGAGTCAGATAGCGAGGTTGTCCACTAGATTTTAAAACACACAAAAACTGTACTCACAAAATTACACAATGAAACACAAAGAACAGAGGAAAGAACCCCTATAGAACTCAACCTATCCAACCTTCATTAATTTAAGTATTCCGAATATATACAACAGTCCCAATTAGCAAACTCCCTTTAAACCCCAGTATAAATGGAACACATGCTTACAGGTTGAAGGTGAAGGGCAGAAAAGAGAGAGAGAGTTTCCACATAGCTCCCTACTGAACGTCCCAGTTCAAGACACAACTGAAAACTGTTCAGCTCAGCTCAGCTAGTTCGTCTAAAAGAGCTGACCACTCTCTTTTCATTATACAGGTAACTTCTAAAGCATGACCACTTTGGCCTGAAGTTTCATCTGTTTACATATAAACAAACATCTCTTAAAATACTTTTCATCTCTGTACCGAACCAGACTGACTGGAGTCAGGTCCTGTTTTATTGCCCCTAAAGTCAAAGGCAGTATCTTTGAGCAAAGGAACAGCCTTGAGAAAACAAAAGGGACTAGCTTTTTTTTGATAGAGAAGACAGACTAGTGTTCTGTATGGAGGTCACAATCTGGTGGGAATGGTTAACTCGATCAGATTTTGACTGCTGACAGATCTGTGAACAACATGACGCTTAGTGCAAGGTCACACAAAACTGCACATTGAGGCAGTGAGAGTTCATTCAGAACCTGGAGGTCTCTCTCAACCATCATGGTAGGGGTGTCCACAGAGTTATGGAAACTAACATAGAGTCATAGAATCCTACAGCACGGAGACAGTCCGTTTAGCCCAAACTGGTTCATAATGACAAAAATGTCCACTCATACTAACCTCCTTTCTCTGCACTTGGCCCATGTCCTTCTCAACATTTCCTATCTATATATTTGACCTAGTGTGAAGACGTATATCATGGAAAACACGTTATATTTCACGCTATTAGCGTTTTGGTTTGGAAATAATGAGAGTTACTCCATAACGTTCATGTTTTAATACAGTTTTTAAAAAAAATCTTTTGTAGATATACAGCTTAAGCACTCATTTCCTTCACACTGTCCTCATGGTACCATCACTGCAGGGATGGTATGGGGAAACTCCATTACACTGTCACTCTGTAGCAAGGAGATCATTCATTATAAAGGAGGGAAAATCTGTTCACAGTGACAATGTACTGTCTCAATAACAACTTTACAACTGCAGGAATGTGTCATCACACTTATACATTAATCATTTAGCAATGAACGATACCACACATTGACTGTGCTGATTACGTACTGCTCTGTATGAATTCTGTCAGTGGCTCATGTCCAAGGACATCCAGCTTCTTTTCACCAAGAGCACTTCCCATCATCTCGCCTTATCATAAATACAAAATGAGAAGGATGGCATATGTTGCCAAATCATTTCTTTGCCTTATGAAGCAAAGCTACATCAAAAGCACCATCACCATTGTCAGTGGAGATGCTGAGGAGGCGATGGTTTAGCTGTATTATCTCCGAAATATTAATCCAGAGAGCAAGGTAATGACCCAGAGCCGGGATTCGAATCCTACCACGGCAAATGTTGGAATGAAATCAATAAAATATCAGGAATTCAGAATCAAGTAAAACAATGAAACCATTCTCGATTGTCCTACCTGGCACCCTCATGCTCTTCAGGGAAAGCAATCTACCATCTTAACCAGTTCGGGCTTACATGCGACTCCAGAACAATAGCAATGTGGTTAACTCTCAGTTGTAGTTTGAAATGGCCAAGCCAGCCACTCAGTTATATCACTCACTACAAAGTCTCAAAGAAATGAAACAGGACAGAACTAAGCACTGACTCCTTACAGCCCACAGACTGCAGTGGGTTAGGAAGGCAGCTCACCAACATCTTCTCAAGGACAAAGAGGAATACAAGAAGATGATCACACTCAGGAAAGAGAGAAAAAGGGACATAATTCACCTCAACAGTGACTTTGGTTTATACCTTACATGGGCATGATTTTCAATAATATGGGAACAAGATAAAAATAAATAAGGTTAATCTCGTTTTATTTTCCATCCCAGCTGACCATCAACAATCCCTTTGTTTGAATCTTTCTCTCTCTCTCTCTTTCTCTATCTATTCAAAACAGTCCTACCCCCCCCCCCCCCCCCCCCCACCCTTTACAACAGACTTCACTGTCACCGGCATCAATCACGCTATTTCGCAGCTGTGTTCAGTTTTGATTTATGCTCACTGTACTCAAAATGGTAATTTTGTTTTTCTCTCGATCCGAGGCTGCCAAATCTGCTCAGTTTCTCTGGCACTTTCTCATTCTTTTCATTCTTTTTTGCTTCTGATCTCTTGCGAAATTATTTGTTTTATTTAACCTTTAATTTTGTTATTACATGGGATGTCTGCATCGCTGGCAAGGGCAGCCTTTGTTCACTTCACTAAATGCATTTTCCTGTGAGGTCATTCTTTCAGGCAGTATGCAGCCAAGCACATTGGCTGTGGATCTGACGTCAGTCTTATGTCTGACCAGATAATAATGCTAGATGTCTTTAACAAAGGACATCAGTGAAATAGATGAAATTGACAAAATTCAGGTGAAGTTATGGTTGATATGAGTGAAAATCGCTTTCTTTTCCAATTCCTGTCATTTGAGTTTAAGTTCTGACATCATCTGTGGTAGGATCTGAAACAATATCATTATGTGTCGCAACCTGGGCCTCTGAATTAAATTTGTTGTGACGTTACGAATATGACAGTGTGCCTCTCGTGGAGTTAATTTAGAGACAAGAATAATGCTGTGATTGAAATATTTGCAACTGAAATCGTGCTTCGACGAGAGCTAGAACCATATAGTCTGAATTTTATCAAGGTGTAGATAATCGTTTATTAGGCATCAGCATTGATGTCAAGATGGCAACTGGGGGTATTATCGAGCTGGTAGTGGATAGGTTTGATGACAGCCAGAATACCGAAACATAAATTAATTCAGGGAAAAAGGTACTTCGGGATTGTGAACAGTCTTGTTCTCAGATATTTGTGAGGCCCGGAGTGTGGGCGATTCTGAAATCTGTGGGTAATGAATGGAATTTGCAGTTGAAACTGAAGATAACAGTTTCCGTCTTTGCCAAATATAGAAAACAGAAATAACAATGAGCTTTGACATGGTTTATGGGATTAATAAATGGATAGAGATGGAGAGACTTACCAGGAACACCAACAATAGCAAGCATGGGATAGTAACACGCCTGAATAATCATCAGTACACCGTATATCCGATCTAATAATATCGACCCAGACCAGGAAAAAATAATAAGACCCCAGGATAAACTCCTGTCCATTGTTGCAGCATTCCAGTCTAATGTTCTCAGATTCTGGTCAATTAATGGAACATTCCAGACTATTCTCAGATGTTGATCTCTCCTCTTACTGTCCCTGGAGCTGTTGGTCGCTGTTAGTGATGGATGTGATGCATCTGCTGCTACAATGGGATAAATCATTGCAAGAGGCCCCTTACTAATAGAAGAGGGAAACCGTCCAGTGACAGAATTAGGGTCCATGGAGGCTGACATCAACTACAGTCACTGAACAAACAGATCCAGTTAACTCCTTTCAGTTTGGTTCCTTCAGATCACGATAAGAACAGGACTGGACTGGATGCTGACATTGCTGGCTATTGGTCACATCTCCCATCACCCATTGCTCTAGTGAAGTTCGTTGTGAGGGAGAATGATGGATGTTTTCTTATCGCAGGCTGGATGATTCTGCAGTGTTGTCTGTTTGCAATGTTGTAACTGCCTGAACCTCCCACAACCACCCCCCAGAAAACACAACCTAGATGTTGTTACTGAGCCAATCTCTCCTCGACTAGATTACGCAAAGCCAATAGATTCTCAGTGGGCATATTTGCCCTGACCATACACAGCAAGTGTTGGTCTGTCTGGGCATTCCTTTCATTGCTCTGATAAGGCAATTTTGTATCTTCAATAAACAATGCGCTAAAGTATTTTTCAATTCAAGCTCACAAACATCTTAATACACTTGATTTGCTTCAAACCAGTAAGTCTTACATTTCTTTGAATTCAATCTAAAGCCAAATGTGGCATGTTACAAAACTGGTCCCTTTAAAAGGTTATGTCGTCCTTGTTTATTTTCAGACAGTGTTCTAAAAACCCAAGATTCCAATATATCTGAATTTTGAAAAGTCCATTGGGGCCCCTTTGATCGTACCTAGCAGGTAATGCCTCAGGTAAACCACTTTCATTTCATTTTTAAAAAAACTGGTGTAATCAAGAGGACATGGATGGGATGGGCAGATCGTTTAAGTTTGGGGGTTAGATGAGTCAGGGTCACTGTTGACATTGGACGCTCTCTACCTCCTTCTGCCTTTCTGACCTGTAAGCTTTTTGTGTCAGATTTACTGTTTGTGCTAAGAGGTTTGTTTATTGCGATTATTGCAAGTATTTTGGAACAGCATCCTTAAGTCGGGATACTCTGTCGGTTGGATAGAATAAGTTATTTGGGTATTATATCTTTGGTTCGTGTGCTTCATTCTGTAATTTGGTAAATAGATATTGTTCGTTTAAAACTCGGCAGTCTGAACCAGCTAATTCACTCCTGGAATATACTCTATACAATAGCCTTCAATAAATAGCAAACTTATGGTCTGGGCTACCTGCTTAAAATGTTTTGAGGAGTTGGGCCTGGCCCATAATAATATATAATAGCCTTGTTCATTAAAAGTCATGAATTAATGAGTAAGGGATGGAATGAATAGGATATTGGCTATGAGACTGGAAGGGCTTGGGCCAGTGGCTGAGAAGCGCAGAGGGGAGGACAGTAACATATCCTGGTCATGAGTATTCAACCATCACTCTTTCTGACAAATGGAATGAAATGCAATGCAGAGCAAGATAACAGATAACCTTTGGTACATGGAATGCTGAACGACAATGTGAGGAGAACAGGACAATTTTAAATGAGATATATGGAATTGTATTTTATATTTAGACTGTTTAATCACAGGTTATATAGCTTGAGAAGATTGTTTATAAATGGACGTAATATTCAGAATTAAAAACAGACATAGATAACAAAATATGTTAGGTTACAGGGAGTTACAGCAGAGTAAGAGTGAGGATATAGGTCATTCTGAGCTGATACAGACATGATGGGCTACGTGACCACCATCTTTGCTATAATTATTCTGAGAAACGTGTTGAAAACTTTCAGAACCTAAGGATATTAGCTTAATCAGAAAGCACGCAGACAATGTCATAATTAATAATCTATACCCAGTTTTCATCACATGTAGCTGTCTTTAAAATACCTATTAAATCAAAATCAATTTGCTGTAATTCGTTCATTTATTTTCAGAACTTAAAGAAGCAGACATGTAATACATGTAGCACTAGCACAAAAAATGGTGGAGAAATGCAACAGATTACGCAGGATCTGGACGGAGAAACAAAGTTGACATATTGAGGCTTATATGAACCTGTTCTGAACAAGTCATGTGGGACTCAAAAAGTTAATTCCGTTTTTCTCTGCTCCGATACAGCCTGACCTGTGGGATTTCTCTGCAGCACTTTCAGTTGGTGCAATGGCAGGAGACAGAGAGTAATGGTGGGCAGTTGCTGTTTGGACTGAAGTCTTGTGACCAGCCGTGTTACACAGAGAGTGGTTCTGGGTTTTCATTGTTTGTCATTTATGTAAACGATTTGGATGAGGACATAGAAGGTATGTTAGTAAATTTGTGGATGACACCAAAATTGGTGGCACAGTGGACAGTGAAGGAGGTTTTCTGAGATTACAAAAGGATCTTGATCAAATGGGTCAATGTGCTGACAAATAGCAGATAGTGTTGAATCTGGATGAATGCGAGGTGCAGTCAATAGTGTGTGTTTGTTGCTGTCTGATGCATCAGGAATGGGATGATTTTATTCCCCATCTCCTGGGTTCAGCGCATCGATATCCTTCATGATCTTGGAGAGGCCTTACCCTCTCCGTGGGCACCCTCTTGATGTTAATGCAGTGGCACGATATTTTTGGATTATCCTTAAACTTGTAATACATGTATCAAGCTATCCCATTTCTCCTTTTTCCTTTCCTGATTTCTCTCTAAATAATGCCCCACCATCTTCATATTGATTAAGTCATCCAATTGAATAGAATTGTCTATACCTAAAGTAACAATCTCTTTCATTCTTGTGTGGACCTTAACAACTTTAGTCATCCATTGTTCCTTCATCTTACCACTCTTACCATTCACTCTAACAAGAACATAATGCCTCTCAACTCTCGACGTCGCGCTGTTGAATGCCTCCCATTTGTCAGACGTTGTTTTACCTGTTAACAGTCTTACCAACGAAACTTGGTAAGTCCTTGTCCCATGCCATTAAAATTTATGGTACTCCAATTGAAAAGATAACATTGATGGAAGGCTTAATTATTTTCTATAACCATTTTGAAGCTATAGAGTTATGATTGCAAGATCCAAACTACTTCCCTACTTTATTTCAGACAGATGCCCTGTATGTTGCACAGAAGACGGTCAAGTTTTGCTCCTTCTCTAATGGGGTCATGCACATATCGATAAAGCAAGTTTTCTTGAATATATTTGACAAGTACGTCACCATCCAACCCTTTAACACGATGGTAGTCCAAATCAATTTTTTAAAAAAATTAAAATCCCTCATTATTACAACCTTATTAAGTTATCTGAAACCAACCTCCATGTTTGTTTCTCAATTTCTTTCTTACTGTTAGAACATAGAACATAGAACAATACAGCACAGAACAGGCCCTTCGGCCCACGATGTTGTGCCGAACTTCTATCCTAGATTAAGCACCCATCCATGTACCTATCCAAATGCCGCTTAAAGGTCGCCAATGAATCTGACTCTACCACTCCCACGGGCAGCGCATTCCATGCCCCCACCACTCTCTGGGTAAAGAACCCACCCCTGACATCTCCCCTATACCTTCCACCCTTCACCTTAAATTTATGTCCCCTTGTAACACTCTGTTGTACCCGGGGAAAAAGTTTCTGACTGTCTACTCTATCTATTCCTCTGATCATCTTATAAACCTCTATCAAGTCACCCCTCATCCTTCGCCGTTCCAACGAGAAAAGGCCGAGAACTCTCAACCTATCCTCGTACGACCTACTCTCCATTCCAGGCAACATCCTGGTAAATCTTCTCTGCACCCTCTCCAAAGCTTCCACATCTTTCCTAAAGTGAGGCGACCAGAACTGCACACAGTACTCCAAATGTGGCCTAACCAAAGTCCTGTACAGCTGCAACATCACTTCACGACTCTTGAATTCAATCCCTCTGCTAATGAACGATAATACTCCATAGGCCTTCTTACAAATTCTATCCACCTGAGTGGCAACCTTCAAAGATCTATGTACATAGACCCCAAGATCCCTCTGTTCCTCCACCTGACCAAGAACCCTACCATTAACCCTGTTCTTATTCGCATTCTTATTTGTTCTTCCAAAATGGACAACCTCACACTTGGCAGGGTTGAACTCCATCTGCCACTCCTCAGCCCAGCTCTGCATCATATCTAAGTCCCTCTGCAGCCGACAACAGCCCTCCTCACTGTCCACAACTCCACCTATCTTTGTATCATCTGCAAATTTACTGACCCACCCTTCGACTCCCTCATCTAAGTCATTAATAAAAATTACAAACAGCAGAGGACCCAGAACTGATCCCTGCGGAACTCTACTTGTAACTGGACTCCATGCTGAATATTTACCATCTACCACTACTCTCTGACTTGGACCGGTTAGCCAGTTTTCTATCCAAGAGAGCATATGGTACAATACCATCTACGCGTTCTTTCCTTTCTTATTTTTTAAATTTCATCCAGTATATTTTCACTGGGACGATTTGTCACATCTAAGAATGGACTCCCTACATTATAGAAACAGGCCCCTCAGCCCAACAACTCCATACCGACCCTCCCAAAGAGTAACACACAAAGACACATTCCCCTCTCCTATATTTACCTCTGACAAATGCACCTCACACTATGGGCAATTTAGCATGGCCAATTCAACTAACCAGCACAGCTTTGGATTGTAGGAGGAAACTTGCTTAGACACGGTGAGAATGTGCAAATACCACACAGATAGGGGTCTGAGTTTGTGATGAAACCAGTCACCACTGAGCCGCCATGCCACATGGCACGCCATGCGTGGGTTTCCTCCGGGTGCTCCAGTTTCCTCCCACAGTCCAAAAATGTGCAGGTCAGGTGAATTGGCCATGCTAAATTGCACGTAGTGTTAGGTCCAGGGGTAAATGTAGGGGAACGGGTCGGGTGGGTTGTGCTTCGGCGGGGCGGTGTGGTCTTGTTGGGTCGAGGGGCCTGTTTCCACACTGTAAGTAATCTAATCTAATCTAAGCTAAGCATACCGTACAATCTCTTCAAAGTTAACAGCTAACACGAAAATGCAACTTTAAAAAAATGGGTTTTGTGATTTACACATGAAAGAAGTGAAACTATCACTGTATTCTAACAGATGAAAGGCGAAACAGACAATCAATTTTTCAATGTATAATTTCAGTTACATCACATTGCAAATTTTTGCTATAAATTCTGTGTTACGATCGAGCCCTCCACAATCACCTGATGAAGGAGATCCGAAAGCTATTGTGCTTCCAATTAAATCTGTTGGACTATAACCTGGTGTTGTGTGATTTTTAAGTTTAAAATATGAATACACTTTAATTTTTTTCAAACCTTAAAATGTTCTTTAAAAATATTCATTTGAAAGAAAGTCGTGATTTTTTGCTTGTTTTTGCATGTTAATAGAAAATGAAACTTAATGTTATATTAATAAACTATAATAACTTGATCATTTGTAAAAAAAAGACGATAATAAATATTTAACGGTCTGCAATCCCAGAAGCAGCTGTCAGTTCCATGCTGCTCGAAGCGCATTTTTTGAAACATTTTTTTACAATATGAATAAACGTGGCTGAATGGTTTAATAATTTGTTTCCAGTTCAAGGTAGACTTGACGATATGATTTGATCTCCTGCCGTGAGTCTATATGTAGAGTTTAATTTGAGCTTTAACCTCATCACTCTAGCCCTTTCAAACAAAATTATGAATCTGTGTCCATCCTACGGGCGAAAATTCCTTCAGCTCTGACTATTGCAGGGCATGTTACAAAGAACATTATCCAGGTCCACGTAAAGCACAAATATTGCAGTGAAAACCACCTAAACCGTATCCAATGTTAATTTTATACAAGCCTTATAAATGAAACGTACAGAGGCGCATAGTACAAAAGGGAATTCAGCGATATTTCCAAAATAAAATTTGTGGCTCCGTCATAAAAAGACCTCAACTGCATCACGCTGTAAATTGTCCAAAATACAAAAAAAACAAGAGACTGGGATTCTCAATTCTTTCCCTGTGAGTAACATCTGAAGAACAGGAAGAAAGTCAAGGCTTTCACAACTTCATAAATGATGATGATGAGAATGGGAGGGAGAGAGTTTGGGGGAAATGATACACAATGCTGTGGGTGATGCAAAGTTTAGCTAAGTAATTCACAGTGAAGAGCAACGTGTTAGGGTATGGAGGGTATACACTGATTGTGCAGGTAGCCAGATCGATGACAGATGAAAATTAATATTGACAAATTTGATAAATTTCAGATGTAACAAGTCAAGAGTACTCAATCTATGAAAAGAGGCTAGAATTTCTTGATTTTACTTTTAAGCAAAGAAGGTTGAGAGGTGCTCCTGATGGAGGTGTTTAGCAGCATGAGGGTTCGGGACAGGGTGAACAGAGAGCAGCTCTTCCCGTTGCTCCAAGGCTCAAAAACAAGAAGACACAATTATAAAGTGAAAGTGGTCTCACTATTAATCTGTAATGGAAACTTCCCTATTTCTAAATGTATTGGGTTTTAAAATAATTCAAGATTTATGTTGCCTTCTGAAACAACTTGATGTTGATGTGAGAGGTTTTGTTTTGTGATCCAGGTTCCCCTTCCTTATGCCTCAGTTTTGCAATCTGTCCATTGAAATACTACACTGCTTTTCCATTCAACTCACCAACGTATTCAAAGACAGAAAATTTTTCCCAACTATGATCCAAACACCAATATTTGTCCGTTTCCTTGACCCAACTATAAATATTTATAGATTCATATCCTCTTCACATCTTGTTTTTCTAACATTTTCAATATTTGTTTTCTTCCATAATTCATGCAAAATAGTTTTCAGAAGATATAGATTATGGCCTCTTTACAATAGAATTGATAATGTAATATTTTTACTCAAGATCTGAATTTAAAGTTGCAACAACGCTAACGTGTTTTGTTGTCCCATCACCCAGTTCCCAGACTGCAGATGCAGCAAATAGTCATTAAATCTCAAAAGAATTGCCAAGTCTTTACTTCTGGTCTAAATTGTCATTTGTTCCTTTATTGCAAAACAGCATATTAATTACGACTGTCTATCTGACTGTTACATTTTTATTTCTTTTATTCCAGACAATTAAACATCAGAAATTAAGAACGCGGATAGGCCATCTGTTTACCAGATTCTGGATTAGTGGTGCTGGAAGAGCACAGCACAGTACGCCTTCCACCGACACTCTCATTCGTTTGGCCGAACTGGTTCTCAACCTTAACAATTTCTCCTTTGAATCCTCCCACTTCCTCCAGACCAAAGGGGTAGCCATGGGCACACGTATGGGCCCCAGCTATGCCTGTCTCTTTGCTGGCTACGTGGAGCAGTTGATCTTCCGAAATTACACCGGCACCACTCCCCACCTCTTCCACCGCTACATTGATGACTGCATTGGCGCCACCTCGTGCTCCCGTGAGGAGGTTGAGCAATTCATCAACTTCACCAACACATTCCACCCTGACCTTAAATTAACCATCTCTGACACCTCCCTCCACTTCCTGGACCTGTCCATCTCCATCAATGACGACCGACTTGACACTGACATTTTTTACAAACCCACCGGCTCCCACAGCTACCTGGATTACACCTCTTCCCACCCTACTTCTTGCAAAAATGCTATCCCGTGTTCCCAATTCCTCCGCCTCCCAGGAGGACCAGTTCCACCACAGAACACACCAGATGGCCTCCTTCTTTAGAGACCGCAATTCCCCTTCCCATGTGGTTAAAGAAGCCCTCCAACGCATCTCGTCCACATCCCGCACCTCCGCCCTCAGACCACACCCCTCCAACCGTAACAAGGACAGAACGCCCCTGGTGCTCACCTTCCATCCTACAAACCTTTGCATAAACCAAATCATCCGCCGACATTTCTGCCACCTCCAAACGGACCCCACCACCAGGAATATATTTCCCTCCCCACCACTTTCTGCCTTCCGCAAAGACTGTTCCCTCCGTGACTACCTGGTCAGATCCACATCCCCCTACAACCCACCCTCCCATTCTGGCACTTTCCCCTGCCACTGCAGGAACTGCAAAACCTGCGCCCACACCTCCTCCCTCACCTCTATTCAAGGCCCTAAAGGAGCCTTCCACATCCATCAAAGTTTTATTTGCACATCCACTAATATCATTTTTTGTATCTGTTGCTCCCGATGTGGTCTCCTCTACATTGGGGAGACTGGGCACCTCCTAGCAGATCGCTTTAGGGAACATCTCCGGGACACCTGCACCAATCAACCACACCGCCCCCTGGCCCAACATTTCAACTCCCCCTCCCACTCTGCCGAGGACATGGAGGTCCTGGGCCTCCTTCACCACTGCTCCCTCACCAGCAGACGCCAAGAGGAAGAACGCCTCATCTTCCGTCTTGGAACACTTCAACCCCAGGGCATCAATGTGGACTTCAACAGTTTCCTCATTTCCCCTTCCCCCACCTCACCCTAGTTCCAAACTTCCAGCTCAGCACTGTCCCCATGACTTGTCCAGACTTGTCCTACCTGCCTATCTCCTTTTCCACCTATCCAAACCACCCTCTCCTCCCTGACCTATCACCTTCATCCCCTCCCCCATTCACCCATTGTACTCTATGCTACTTTCTCCCCACCCCCACCCTCCTCTAGCTTATCTCTCCACGCTTCAGGCTCACTGCCTTTCTTCCTGATGAAGGGCTTTTGCCTGAAACGTCGATTTTGAAGCTCCTTGAATGCTGCCTGAACTGCTGTGCTCTTCCAGCACCACTAATCCAGAATCTGCAGTCATTGTTTTTACCCATCTATTTACCAGGCCTGCTGTGGTAATCAAAAAGGCCTTACTACCGTCTTTTCTCCACATTAGTGTCTTCTTCCCTACACATGGATCAACCTGCATCTCCCTCAACCAAAACCCTTGGCTCCTGTGGCCCCAGCAACCAATGATGAATAAAATCCAAATAACTGCAGAAGGAATAACACAAGAACATAGGAATTAGGAGTGGCAGTAGGAATTTCAACTTTGCATTTTTCAACATTAAACACCACCTGCAAGATGTAGCAATCTGCCCCATTTTCCAAACTTATCAATATTCAGTTTTAAACTCTTTATGTCCTCATCACAGCCTGTTTTAACATCTAGTTGCGGACAACCTGTGAATTTAGTTGCTACTCTCTGTCTTTCCTTCCAGGTCATTTGGATAGGTTGTAAACAGTTGAGGCCTGAGAACTGAACCCTGCAGCACCTGTGAATACGCCACAGATTTAAACGTCCATACGTGTGTGTGTGCGTGTACGTGTGTTTGAGGAGGTATGCTGTGTGAAGGGGAGAGAGAGAGAGAATATGTGTACGTGAGAGAGACTGAGGGGGCGTGCGTGTGTGAGTGCAGGAGGGAAACAGAGTGGGTGTAGTTATGCATGTAATAGAACAGAATGTGCGTGTGCATATATGAGAAAGGGGTGTGAGTGCGTGTGTGGAGCGGATAGGGAGATGGCGCATTAGTGCATGTAAGGGGTAACGTGAGAGTGTGTGCTTGTCCAGGCTAAGACACAGACAAATTTCGCAGATCCCTTCCCCACTACCAACCGCACCCCCCCCCCCCCCCACCCCCAACCACACACACACTCACTCTGTGGTTTCAGAGCTTCCCCTCTCTGCAGCCTCTGCTCCATTTGTTGTTCATGTTACAGACCCAGATGCTGTAACTACAGTTCCCATGCTCCATCCAGAGTTGGGTCACCAAATCCTCAGCTCTCCCTGAATTTCTGAGGTCGCTCACAACACAATCTCCAGCAACCCATCCACAGCAGCTCCACTAACTTTTCAATAACAGGAGCCAGTCAAAAGCCTCTCAGCTACACGTTCGATGTCTGCTCCTTTACAATAACACGCGAGGTGCTTCCTTGTGTTACTGACCGCACGATCAGCTGAGAGGGACAAACACAGGTGTTCAGTGGACAGGCACAGACCAAGTTTCAAAGGCGTGAATCAAAGCTACTGGAATCCCCCTGCCCGACATGGAGAACCACATGGGACACACCAGAAAGTGAACAACCGCCCGAGGCACAACATTTCATTATTTATGAGGTACACAATACCAGCACGCGGTACACGAGGGAGCCAAAAACCAAGGCCAGGAAAAGATACAGAAAAAAACAATTAATTACCT